>NC_067147.1:0-300000 GCF_903995435.1 Acomys russatus
AGGAAGGAGGAGGAGGAGGAAAGAAAGAGAGAAGCTGCCCAGCCAGGTGCTGGCTCACTATTACTCCCAGCACTGCAGGCAGAGGGCAGAGATGTGTAGATATCAGGGAATAGAACATTCTGCTCCACATGAATAGCTCCAGGCTAAATATAAAGAGAAATAAACCTGTTCCAAAATATGATTTTCAGTAACTGACAACCAAGGTCAACAGGTCTTTCCAGATGTGTGTCCCTTCTGTGTGTGCACAGTACAAGGTCAAGCTTTATTATGCCAGGAGAACATTCACAAGACATTAAAACAGATCAACCAGGCAGATAAGAACAGAGGGACTAAAACTAATATAAAATTGTAAATATTGGTGGGCGTGGTGGCGCACGCCTTTAATCCCTGCACTCAGGAGGCAGAGGCAAGCAGAGCTCTGTGAGTTCAAGGCTAGCCTGGTTTACAAAATGAGTACAGGAGTGGTGCAATGGCTCAGAGAGTAAAGGCTAAGTCCAAGAACCTGAGTTTAATGCTAAGGCTACACAGAGAAAACCTGTCTCAAAAACAAAAACAAAAACACTGACAATACAACTATACTGTTATTTTGCATAAACATTTTGGATCCTACACCATGCCTTTATTTATAACAATATCATTTCCATAATTGTAAGACCAGTGCCACTTGTGAAACAACATTAACTTGAGTCATATATGTGCTTGACTTATAGTCTCTGGGTAGCCATGCTGAAAGAGTCCTTGTTTGGTTGTGGTGAGCAAATTTGCTTACCATTTCCCATCAGGTAATTTTAACTATGTAAAGGAGAGTATGAAGTATCAGGCTGCAGGTAATTCTGATTGGTTGCATTTTTGTGGCTCCAGCTGAGTAAAGAGAAACCCAGGGTTTACTGCCCAAAGGATTCTTTTTCTCTTTCTTTCTTTTTCTCTTTCTTTCTTTCTTTCTTTCTTTCTTTCCTTCCTTCCTTCCTTCCTTCTTTCTTTTTTCTTGAAGCAACCAAAAAGAAAATGCTAAGTCTGCAAAAATCCTGACCAAAACATCCAAGAAATCAAGGACACCATGAAAAGAAGAAATCTGAGGATAATAGGCATTGAGGAAAGAGAAGATACCAGACTCCAGGCCCAGAAAATATTCTCAGAAAAATCATAAAAGAAACCTTTCCCAATCTAAAGAAAGAGATGCCTATAAACATACAAGAGGCCTACAAAACACCAAATAGACCAGAAAAGAAAAACTTCCCATCACATAATAATCAAAACACAAAATATACAGAACAAGGAAAAATATGAAGAGCTGCGAAGGAAAAGGGCCAAATAGCATTTAATGGCAAATCTATCAGAATTACACTGGGCCACTCAGCAGAGATCATAAAAGCCAGAAGGGCCTGGACAGAGATCCTGCAAACCGTAAGATACCACAGATGCCAGGCCAGACTACTTTACCCAGCAAAACTATCAATAACCATTGACGGAGAAAACAAAATATTCCATGACAAAACAACTTCAAACAGTACCTATCCACAAATCCAGCTTTACAGAAGGTACTAGAAGGAAAATTCCACCCCAAAGGGACAAGCTACAACCAAATCTGCAAAGGAAATAGATAACTACACAGTCAAAAAAACACAACTACACAAATGCTCTACTGAAACCAACATCAAAATTAAGGCTCTTAATAGTCACTGGTCATTAATATCTCTTAACATCAATGGTCTCAATTCTCCAATGAAAAGACACAGACTGACTGAGTGGATGCATAAACAAGATCCAACATTCTTCTGCATTAAATAAACACATCTCACCCATAAAGATAGACATTACCTCACGGTAAAAGGCTGGAAAAAATACACCAAGCAAATGGTCACAAGAAACAAGCTGGTGTAGTCATTTTAATAGCTAACAAAATAGACTTTCAACCAAAATTAATCAAAAATGATGAGGAAGGACACTTCATAGTCATCAAAGGTAAAGTCAACCAAGATGACATCACAATTCTGAACATCTATGCTCCTAATTCAAGGGCACCCACATTTGTAAAAGATCTATTAATGAAGCTTAAACCACACATCGATCCCCACACAATAATAGTGGAAGACTTCAACACCCCACTCTCACTGAAGGATATGTCATTGAAACAGAAACTAAGATGAGAAATAACATCACTAACCAATGCCATGAATCAAATGGATCTAACAAATATCTATCTAACAGATATCTTTCTAACAGATAGAACCTTTCACCCAAACAAAAAGGAATATACCTTATTCTCTGTACCCCATGGAACCTTTTCCAAAATTGATCACATAGCTGGTCACAAAGCAAGCCTCAACAGATACAAGAGGATTGAAATAATACCTTGTACCATATCTTAGTAGGGGTTCAATATTTATTGCATGCATTGTCCTTGATTGGTGCAGTAGTTTGAGCAGATCCTCTGGGGTCCAGATCTGCTTGTAATGCTGTTCTTCTTGTAGGTTTCTAGAACCCTCTCGATCCTTCTATTTCCCCATTCTCCTATGCTTCTCTCATCTACAGTCCTCAGTAGAAGAATGGATAAAGAAACTGTGGTACAAATACACTATGGAATACTACTCAACTATTAAAAACAAGGAATTCCAGAAATTTGTGGACAAGTGGATTGAACTAGAAATGATCATAATGAGTGAGTTAACCCAGAAGCATAAAGAGTCAAATGGTATATACTCACTTATATTTGGACACTAGCCCAAGGAGCATGTCCCCTGAAAGTCTTCACTTACCAGGAATGTGGGACAGAGGGGAGGACATCCTATTGGGACTCCAGGTGAGAGAAGCATGGCAGAATGTGGAAATAGAAGGATCCAGAAGGTCCTAGAAACCTACAAGAAGAACATTATGATGGGTTAATCTAGTCCCAGGGGTCCTGCTCAAACTATGGCACTAGCCAAGGAAAATACGTGCAGTAAACGTCAAACCCTTACACAGATCTAGCCAAAGGACAGGACATTCTCCACAGTTGAGTGGAGAGTGGAGTCTGACTTTCACACAAACTCTGACGCCCATATTTGATCATGTCCCCTGGATGGGGAGGCCTGGTGGCACTCAGAGGAAAGATAGCAGGCTAACAAGAAAAGACTTGATACCCTATGAGCATATACAGGGGAAGGAGGTTCCCCTCATTAACAGTCATGGGGGAGAGTAGTAAGGGGAAAATGGGAGGAAGGGAGGATAGAAGGTATGGGATAACAATTGAGATGTAATAGGAATAAATTAATAAAATATATAAAAAATAAAATAAAATTTCCATGGATCGTTGGAGGTTACTGGCAATTTTGTTGTTGTTGTTGTTGTTGTTGTTGTTGTTGTTGTTAGTGTGTGTGCTAGTTAGGGTTTTATTGCTGTGAAGAGACACTATGACCAAAGCAACTCTTATAAAGGAAAACATCTAATTCAGGTCTAGCCCATTATTGTCATTGTGGGAAGCATGGTAGCTGGAGAGGTAGATGGGAGTTCTACATCTAGGTTTGCAGACAGCAGGAAGAGAGAGTGACACTGGGCCTGGCTTTGGCTTCTGAAATCCCAAAGCCTACGCTCAGTGACACTCTCTAACAAGGCTACACCTACTCCAATAAGGCCACATCTCCCAAATAGCCTATGAGTCTATGGGGGCCATTTTCATTCCAACCACCACACATACTTTTTGAGGAAGCTCAATATGGCTTCAAATAACCTATGAGCATCAGTAATTTCACATTATGAAAGAGATTCTCCAATTCTGTCTCAATAAAATAAACACAAGGCCTCTCCTTGAAGAATGTCTTCGACTTAGGCTATTTCCCCTCTTCTCAGGTAGCAATTTCATGTGACCTTCAAACTGCTACAGAAGAAGAAAGAGGGACTGTATTTCCAAGCTTCTGCTCATATTTTTGGCACTCATTTCCCAAGCCTTCCTCTAGTACCAGCTGTCCTGGTGAGCCCTAAAGGTGGTGAGCTTCCCAGATAAGAGATATTATAGAGGATCAAAGAAAACATCTCAGGTGCCCACCTGAGACATTGATATAAATCTTTGCTTCACAATGGAAAAAAATCCATGAAACAAGCAATAGAGCTCTAGTGACCAGGGTTCACTGTGGGACAGGGTGAAGATTATTGATTGCAGACAAGTGTTCAGTGGGGCCTCTGAAGGAGTTTGGGAAGATGGGAATCTCATGTTAAATTGATATTTCTTGTCTGTACTGACTTGCTACATGGTGTGATTCATCTCTTTCAAATCTACAGTGGGATCTTGTGCAATACAATCACCAGTGTCCTTGAGGCTCCAAGTTGTAAGCAACAGAAACCAACTCTGGCTTGTTGAGGAGCAAGTGCCTGGATACAGAATGCCAGTGGGATGAAAGGCTCTGGAGAAGTAGAAAACTGGGTTGGTGCCTGTGTACTGATGAACCTTGACCTATGAGATTGTACTTGTTCTTTTAAGATTTATCAAGGCAACATGACAGCAATTCATACATTTGTTATAAATAATACTTGAATTATCAAATTTCATTGTTTCCTGTACTAGTGAAACTTTGTCTGATCTCTCACAATGTGGGGTGGCAGTGGAAGCCACAGCATCACTTGGCCCCAGTCACAGGCCAATATAACCAGCCCCACAATATGTTTTGAGCCAGGATGCCCTGTCATGTTAGTTGATACAGTTTTGAGAGGACAGTTTTGAGTGGACCAGTTTGATGGGACATAAATCCATCCTATGTCAAAGAGCATCTGTTGCAAAGGGTCATGCTCAAACCATCCGCTGAACCATAGTCACCTCTGATTTAGATGCCACATCGTTTAGACCCTCTGAATTGGCCATAGGATGTTGTCTTGGGGACCCTCCAGCATTGCTCCCTGAATTTGGATGCTTCCTTCACTGCTTTTGCCATCTTCTGGCTCAGGCTCCATGTAAGTTCATTCTAGGGCCCAGCAGCAAGACCAGCTGGAAAATTGACTCTGCCCCCACTTTGATTCACAAGATGTGTGTAAGGTCTATATTGAAGCAAGGTTGTACCAGCTGTATTGTTGGCTCAGTTAATGGAGAGCAAATTTAGTAATCTATACTATAGGGATCAGAGAAAAAGTGCTGACACAACCCAAATCCTCTTGCAAAAGTCTTGATGTGGGAGTAGAAATGCACGGATTGCAAAATTAAGAGACTGTCATATTCTTACCTAGATATAATGGACTAGGTGGGCTCCAGATATGGTAAGATGGCCACCCTCTCCTAATTAGAAAATTCTTTAGTGCTTCTCTTTGAAAATAAAGAAAATTTGAAGCTGGAGAGGGGGATCAGTGGTTAAGATGTATACTGCTTATTCAGGAGACTTGAGCTTAGTTCTTAGCACCTACACTTGGCAGCTCAAGACCACCTATAACCTCAATTCCAGGGCACTTGATACCTTTTTCTGAACTTTTTAGGTACCTATACTCACTTGTACATATACACACACACTATTTTTTAAAAGAAGTCTATTACAAGCCATAGATAAACAGAAATGTGACCTGTGGCTTCAGGACCAGAATCCAATCTTTCCTGACTGGCTGCTGGCAATCCACATGACCACTCTGAGTTTCTATTATGTTAAGGAATATTCTCTAGAAAAATCATTCACAACTTAAGGCACTTATTTTAGGGCAATTTTTCTATTGTTTCTTAAAGGTAAAATTGTCATAAAATGCAAATATAAAATGTGTAGTTTTCACTTAATCTTTATAAATTAACATGTTACTGGTGGCTAGTGCCTGTACCAGGTGTGTTCAGGTTATTCACACCTTAATCTAGGAATTTAATAAATACACACAGACTGCAAAGTAGCAAAGAAATATTCTAAAGCAAAATCATAGTATAGATCAAATAAATACTATCAAGAGTGAAGGTGGCCACATGAGTACTCAAGAGCTCCAGATCATTGCATGGGGTTTTCTTTGTAGGGTCTAAATCAAAGAGGAGATATTAACTAGGTGCCAAATGTTAAGTGGTTTTCTATTTTGATTAATAAAGTTGTCATACAACCCTTTAAGTAATGCATCATTTTAGTCATATGAATGTCCAATTATATATAGATATAGCTATTTTGCATGTTAACTAGTTATGCATGGTAAATAGACATAGTAGCTAAGTAGTATTCCATTGTGCAATGTACCACATTTTCTTTACCCATTCTTTGGTTGAGGATCATCTAGGTTATTTCAAGATTAAGGATAAAGCTGCTATGAACATAGTTGAACAATTGTCTTTGCTGTATGTTGAAGCATCTTTCAGGAGAAATGTAGCTGGGTCTTGTGGTAAAACTATTCTCAATTTTCTGGGAAACCACCAGATTGATTTTCAAAGTGGTTGTACAGGTTCGCACTCTCAGCAGCAGTGGAGCAATGTTCCCTTTCTCCACAGTCTCACCAGTATGTGCTTCAGCTTTTGATCTTAACCATCCTGACAGGTGTAAGATGGAATCTCAGATGACTAAGGACATTGAACATTTCTTTAAATGTTTCTTAGCCATTTGAGATTTCTCTGTTGAGGAATCTCTGTTTAGCTCAATGCCCCATCTTTAATTGGATTATTTGGTTTGTTTGTGTCGAATTTCTTAAGTTCTTTATATATTTTGGGTATTAGCCCTATGTTAGATGTAGAATTAGTGAAGATCTCTTCCCAGTTTGTAGGCTGTTGGTTTTTTTTTTCTGTTGACAGTGTCCTTTGCCTTACAGAAGCTTTTCAGTTTCATAAGATCCCATTTATTAATTGTTAATCTTAGTAGCTGAGCTATTGGTGTTCTGTTCAGAAAGTTGTCTCCTGTGTAAATGAGTTCAAGGCTGTTCCCCATGTCTCTTATACTTTGGCTTGAAGACTTTCTATTTCATTAGGAGTTATAGGGATATTTAAATTATTTACCTGATTTTGATTTAACTTTGGTAAGTGGAACCTATCAAGAAAATCATCGATTTCATTTAGATTTTCCAATTTTATAGAGTATAGTCTTTTGAAATATGACCTAATGATTCTTTTGTGTCTGTTCTTATACACCCTTTTTGTTTCTGATTTTATTAATTTGAATATTCTCTCTCTGCCTTTTAGTTAGTTTGGCTAAGGGTTTGTCTATTTTGTTGATTTTCTCAAAGAACCACCTGTTGGTTTTTTGATTCTTTGTATTGTTCTTTTTGTTTCTAATTTATTGATTTCTGGCCGGACTTTGATTATTTCCTGCCTTCTACTCCTCTTGAGTTTTTGCTTCTTTTTGTTCTAGAGCATTCAGCTGTGCTGTTAAGTTGCTAGTATGAAAACTCTCCAATTTCTTTATGAAGACACTAAGTGCTGAAAAATTTCCTCTTTTTTTTCTTTTTATTAATTTATTCTTGTTATATCTCAATGTTTATCCCATCCCTTGTATCCTCCCATTCCTCCCCCCCCCATTTTCCCATTATTCTCCTCCCCTATGACTGTTCCTGAGGGGGATTACCTCCCCCTGTATATGCTCATAGGGTATCAAGTCTCTTCTTGGCAACCTGCTGTCCTTCCTCTGAGTGCCACCAGGTCTCCCCCTCCAGGGGACATGGTCAAATGTGAGGCACCAGAGTACGTGAGAAAGTCATATCACACTCTCCACTCAACTGTGGAGAATATTCTGACCATTGGCTAGACCTGGGAAGGGGTTTAAAGTTTACCTTCTGTATTGTCCTTGGCTGGTGCCTTAGTTTGAGCGGGACCCCTGGGCCCAAATCTGCCTATCATATTGTTCTACTTGTAGGTTTCTAGGACCCTCTGGATCCTTTTATTTTGCTATTCTCCCATGCATCTCTCATTTAGAGTGCCAATAGGATGTCCTCCCCTCTGTCCCAGTTTCCTGGTAAGTGAAAAATTTCCTCTTGACATTGTTTTCATTGTACCCCATAAGATTGGGTATGTTGTGTCTTCATTTTTCACTGAACTTTAAGAAGTCTTTAATTTCTTTTTTATTTCTCCTTGACTCAGTGGTCATTGAGTAGAAAATTGCTCCATTTCCATGAGTATGTAGACTTTATATTGTTTCTGATATTTTTTATTAATTTATTCTTGTTACATCTCAATGGTTATCCCAACCCTTGTGTCCTCCCATTCTTTCCTCCCTCCCCCTTTCCACTTATTCCCCTCCCCTATGACTGTTCCTGAGGGGGATTACCTCCCCCTGTATATGCTCATAGGGTATCAAGTCTCTTCTCGGTAACCTTCTGATATTTTTGAAGTCCAGTTTCAATCCATGGTGATCCAATAAGGTATAAGGAGTTATTTCAATTTTCTTGTATCAGTTGAGGCTTCCTTTGTGACCTACTATATGGTCAAATTGGGAGACAGTTTTGTGAGGTACTAAGGAAAAGGTATATGATTTTGTTTGTGTAAAAAGTTCTATAGATATCTTTTAGATCAATTTGATTCGTAACATCTATTAGTTTCATTATTCTCTGTTTAGTTTCTGCCTCAATGGTATGTCCATTAATGAGAGTGGGGTGCTGAAGTCTCCTATTATTGATATGTGGGGTTTAATGTGTGATTTAAGCTTTAGCAATGTTTCCTCTACAAATGTGGGTGCCCTTGTATTTGGAACATAGATGCTCATAATTGAGATTCCATCTTGGTGGATTTTCCTTTGAGGAGTATGAAGTGTCCTTCTCCATCTCTTTTGATTAATTTTGGCTGAAATCAACATTATTAGATATTAGGCAACTCAAGCCTGCTGGTTAGGTCTGTTTCCTTGGACAACCATTTCTAGTCTTTATTCTGACATAATGCCCATCTTTGTTGATGAGATGTGTTCATTTATGCAGCAGAATTGAGGGTCCTTTTTACCTATCCATTCTGTTAGCCTATGTCTTTTTATTGGGAATTGAATCCATTGAGGTGTAGAGAGAGATATTAATGACCAAGGATTGTTAGTTTCTGTTATCATGACGGTAGTGGTGGTTCTCTCTCTCTCTCTCTCTCTCTCTCTCTCTCTCTCTCTCTCTCTCTCTCTCTCTCTCTCTCTCTCCTCTCTCTCTCTCTCTCTCTCTCTCTCTCTCTCTCTCTCTCTCTCTGTGTGTGTGTGTCTTCTTTTGGTTTTGCTAGTGTGAGATTGTTTATTTCTTATGTTTTCTTGGTGTAGTTAACCTCCTTGGTTAGAGTTTTCCTTCTAGTATCTTCTATAGGGCTATATTTATAGGTAGATATTGTTTAATTTGGTTTTGTCATGTAATATCTTGTTTTCTCCATCTATGGTGATTAAAAGTTTTGCTGAGTAGAGTAGTCTGTGCTGACATCTATGGTCTCTTATAGTCTGCAATATGTCTGCCAAGGCCCTTCTGGCTTTTAGAGTCTCTGTTGCAAAATCAGTATAATTCTGATAGATCTGCTTTTATATGTTACTTGGCCTTTTCCCACTTGTTGCTTTTAATATTCTATCTTTGTTCTGTACATTTAGTGTTTTCTTTATTATGTGTTGAGAGGATTTTCTTTTCCAGTCCAATCTATGTGTTGTTCTGTGAGCTTCTTGCATGTTTATGGGCAACTTTTTCTTTGGGTTGGGGAAATTTTCTAGTATGATTTTTGTTGAAATTTTATCTGGTACTTGGAGACAAGAATCTTCTCTTTCTTCTATTCCTATTATTCTTAGGTTTCATCTTTTCATAATGTCCTGACTTCTTGGATGTTTTGTGTCAAGAACATTTTCTTTGTTCAATTGTATCTTCTACCCCTGAGATTCTCTCCTTTCTGAGTCATTGGATAGTGAAAGATAAGTATTGTGCTATTTACTTCCTATCCTCTCTCAAAGTTACTTGCCACTCTCTGGATAATACATTGATGTTCATTACATGAAACTTTAGTCTAAATATTGAAAGAAACATTGAGCATATTTTCTTATGCCAGCACGTTAAACATTTTTCTATAGTCAAAGACGACGCAGACATTTGTGGTGAAGAGAAAAATCCTTGTATGTTGCAGGCCACCACCAGTGCAGCTGGGTGTTTCACACATGCCAGTATTTGAGATACGTCTTTTCAAAAAAAGACATTGAGGACAAAGCATTTAATGCTCGACTTCTTGTGAAAGTGCATGTGATTAATCGGCCCAACCAGATAGTCTCAAATTTTCATTCTGTAATGCTTCATGAAGGAAAATGAGCTGGTAATCTGGTGTGCTAAGTACCAGTGTGCATTGGCTGGGAGTTAGTGCTGTTCAGAACAGTCTGTGTTCACTATGATTCTGCCCTCTCCTCAGCACTTCAAAGTCAATCATCACCTCAATTACCCAAAGTCACTCAGAGGAGTTTCCTTCATGATTTCAACAGACACATTAGAAAAATAACCTTGGTAGACATTTTGCTGTTACTTTATTTTTAAGATATATGTATACAAATGCAGTGAAACAGTTAAAAAACTGACCAAAGTAGATTGACATCGCTGTTACTGAGTTCCAGCTATTCAGGGAAGGAGGGCCTTTTATTTGCTATTTTTGTAAAATACACATAACATGAATGCTAGCATTTTTATCGTTTTAAGTTGACAGTTGAGTGGCATTAAATACATCCACAGTAGTGTGGGAGTATGAGTTCCACCCATCACCAGAATACTTTCATCATTTCAGACTGAAATGCTGTTCTGAATACACACTAACTCTCCACTTCTTCGTCTCCTAACCCTTAGCAACCAACATGCTACTTTCCATTGCTACCAATTTGATGTCTCTAGGTTCCTTTTACAAATAAAATCATATAATATTTGTCTCTTGGCAACTGGGTTATGATCCAGCATATGTCATAGCTTTTTGTCTGAGTCATACCATATGTATATGGTGTGTGTTCATGTATGTTTGCAGGCATCTCTTGACCAAATACCTTGGGTATTGTTAATCAGGTAATATCACCTTGTTTTTGAAGCCAGGTCTCTCACTGGCTTTGAGGTCAATAATTTAGGTTATGCTACCTTGCCAGCAAACTCCAGGGATCCACTTGCATCCATCTTGCCAAAACTAGGATTACAAGCAGAATGCCATACGCCTGGCTGGCTTTTTGGAGTTTTCTCACATGCTTGTGTGTGTGAAAACAGCTTGGATCTATAGTTAGTTAAGAGTAAGGAAAGTGGGAACCCTTGTTTTCTCCATTTAATATAATGTTGATTATAGGCTTACCATATATAGTGTTGTAGTGAGATACATTCCTTATGTTCTGAGTTTCTATCAAGATGCCTCATGACATCTATATTATCAAAACCAATAGTGCATTTGTGAAATTTATAAAATGTATTGATTGGCATATTGAGCCATAACTGTGTCTCTGGAATAGACCAGTTTGATCAGAGTGAATGATCTTTTTGATATGTTATTGAATCAAGTTCACTAGTAATTTGTTAAATTTTTTTGCACACATACACACACACACACACACACACACACACAAACATTCTTGAAGATTGTGTATTAATTTCTCTTATTTTGTTTTAAATCTGGTTTTAGTACCAGGGCAATACTAGTTTCATAAAGAGTTTGTTAGTGCACTTCCTTTTCGATTTCAAGGAATAGTTTGAGAAGCATTGGTGTTAGTTCTTCATTGAAGGTCTGATAATTATTTTAATTGAGAACTATTTGATAATGCTTCAACCTTATTGCTTCCTACAAAGCTGTTCAATTTTTTTATATCTTCATGATTTAATTTGAATAGGTCATATGCATCTAGAAATACATGTAGTTTATTTTAGAATTTTCCAATTTGTTGGAATATATGATTTTTAAGGTAGGATCTAATGATTTTTTTCTGAATTTCATTAATGTCTTTTGTAATGGCTTACCTTACCTTACCTTACCCATACACTTTATTTGCTTTGGGTCTTTTCTCCTCTACTTTTTGTATTTTTCTTAAATTTTTATATGTGACTACTGTACTTATATCATTTAACCCTTCCCTTTCCAAATCAACATTCTCCCATTTCCTCCCTTAAATTCATGACCTCTTTTTCTTTGGCTTTCTTTCTTTTGGTTTGTTTGGCTAAGGCCTTGTCTATTGTCTTTATCTTTTTAAAGTATTGACTCTATTTTTCAAGAGTATTTGTATTGTTTTTCTTGTGCCTGTTCTTGTTTACATTTAATCCATTTCTGCCCTGGACATGGCAATGTCTTAACTCATACTTATGTGGAATTTGGTGTATTTTCTTTGTAGCACTTCATGGTACAACATTAAGATTTTCCTAATGTAGACAGTTAGACAAACAAACTCTTGGGGTTATTTTCATTGTAGCCTATGTTCCATTAGTGTGTTGTTTAATCTTTAGGAGTTTGTGTATGTCCTAATATTTCTCTTGCTGCTCAGCAGTAGTCCTATTCCACTGTGAAATTATAGAATACATGCGATTATTTCAATGTTCCTATATTTTTTTAAGGCTTACTTTGTTTTCTAATGGGTACTCCATGTTAGAGAATGATCCATGGACTCCTGATAAGAGTCTATAGTGTTTGGTAGTAATATTATGTAGATGTCTGTTAAATCTATTTGATCTATAATATCCATTAATGCAAATGTTTCTGTTTTGTTGTTGGTTTTGTTTGTTTTTTGGGATTTTCAGGGTAGAAGATCTGTGAATTAGGAAATGTGAATTATCAAAGCCATCTACTACTATTCTGTGGATTAATATGTGACTTTACATTTAGAAGTATTTGTTTTATAAATGTGGTTGCACCTGTGTTTGAAACATACACATTTGATGTGATCCTCTTAGATTGTTTTCTGAACTAGAATGAAGTGGCTTTCATTACTTTTTAAAATTAATGTTGGTTTGAGTGTCTTTCTGGCAGAGACTAGAACAAGAATATCAGTTTCTTTCCTTGGCCCATTTGATTGGCATGTTTTCCCCCATGCTTTCACTTTAAGGTAAAGTCTACTTTCACAGTCAGGTGCACTTATCAGAGGCAACACATTAGATAGCTATATCTTTTTTATTCAGTATATTAGTCTGCATCTTTGAGGAATTGAGACTATTAATATTCAGAGTTTTAATTCAAAGGTGTGTAGTGATTATTGTTATTTTTTAGTGGTATTCTTTTCTTCCTTTCTTGCTTAACTTTTACTCTCACATAGTTTTTTGTTTGCTTGCTTGTTTGTTTGCTTTAGGACAGGGTCTCACCATACTGCTCTTGCTGGTCTGGAACTTGCTATGAAGACCAGGCTGATCTTGAACTCACAGAGATCCTCCTGTTCTGACTCTTGGATGTTAGAATTAATGGTGTGACCACCACCTTCATTACATGGCCTCATGAATTTATTTGCTTTTTTTTTTTCAGTCTGAAAGACTACTTCAAGTATCTTCTTTAGAGTGGGCATAAATTCACTTAGTCTGTTTTAGTCATAGAAAGCTTTTATTTTTTTCCTTCAATTTTGACAGCTTTGCTAGGTTTAGTATCTGGGTTTGGCAGATATTAGCTTTCAGAACTTGAAATACATCATTGCAAGTTCTTCTTGATTTTACAGTTTGCTTGAATAATCTGATATTCTTCTGATGTGCTCTCCTTTATATATGACTTGATATTTCTTGTTTCTTTCAATATGGCTTCTCTATTCTGTATGTTTAGTGTTCTCACTACAATCAAATGGAAGGTTTCTCTTCATCTTCTCTGTTTGTTGTCCTGAACATTGTCTCCTGTGTCTGGATTTTTAACTCTTTTACTAACTCCTGGAAAAGTTATGATTCTTTTGAAAATAGTTTCTATACCTGTAAAATGAGATTCTTCTACTTTCTTTCTTTTTTCTTTTTTTCTTTTTTCACAGAAGTGCACAGAAGGTTATCATATTTAGTCAGGGAATGAACAGGGCTGAAAATACTGCTTGGCCCAAGATCTCGATTCCTCTGGGTCAAGCTACAACAAACATAAGGGGGATACAAAGAAGAGGCAAATGTCAGATTTGGTCTTGAACTGGGAGGTGAGTGAGTGGTGATCCTGGAAGGGGAACAGCAGAAATGTGAGGATACCTGGACCATAGGGTTGGGAAGAAAGGCTCTTGGCTCAGTCTCCTGTTCCCACCCATGCAAGAGCTGCCTGTTCCTCAGCTTCAGTAGCCCAGAGGCTGTTCCTGGTTGAGCCTCTAGAAAACACTTTTGCCAAACTCATAAGTGCTGATCATGATGGCACATGATTATGCGGGCTTGATGATTCTCAGGAGGAAACCTGCAAAGACTCCCCTGGTGCCAGATTCAGCTTGGATTCTCTGAAGCAGGAGCCAGGTGGAGTCAAGTCTTGGAGTCCTCACTTTCATAGCCTCTACTGCTCCTAGTACCACCTGTCCCTGTGTCTTCATCACATCAAAAGGTAGAGTATGGGTGGCAGCCACCATTCCTAAATGCCACCAGCCACAAAGTTGACACCCACAGATGTCTGGTCTTTTGGTCATAGCCCATTCAGCCAGCTTCTCACCAGCTCATAGTTGAATCAGTATAGAGCTGAGAAGGGCACAACTCGATGGGCTGTGGGACCCTAGCCCAGCCACAGTGAATGCCAGCCCCCCTGAACCACCACAGCTTGGACACAGGTAGCTAGTTCCTGGTGTGCTGAGCCTGAAGCTTGGTCCACACAAGCTCCAAGGGAATAATCACTGTCACAGTGTCCATGCAGTCCAGGGCACCAGCCACCATTGGTGCATAGAGGTCAGAGGTCAAAGACTGACCACAGAGGAAGGCCTTGAGCTGGTCAGAAGTAGTGAAGTAGATGGCAGTAGCTGGCACACTCATCACCAGGTTGGTTGGGAGGCCACTCGCAGGGTCCTAGTGACCTCATGCCTCACAATCTTCACAAAGGCATGCAAGGTACCAGTAAATTGAGTAGGATCCTGAAACCAGGAGGCACAGTGAGTACCGTCTGGACACAGGTACAGGGGCTCCAGGACACCACTGCAGTAGATGAGGCACTTCTCTGGGGTTTGTAGCATGGAGAGTGATTTGGTGTGGGAGAGACTACAAAATCTAGAGGAAGGTGTCAGGTGGCCTCGGAGACTAAAGTCAAACCGTCACCATATCCAGGGGTGTCATGAAGAGGGAGGTGACCACAGCCCCAGCTCCTGAGGCCACCATTTGCTGAAGGGGACTAATGCCCCCAGAATCCTGATTATCCATCTTGGAGTTTCAATTTAGCTTACAATGACCAAGGCAGCCTTCTGCCTGGAGAGGTTGTTTGTGAGTGATCAGGATCAGGCCTGAGATTCTCTCCCATAAGGTTGGCAAGGTGGGACAAGAACCTTGACCAACCTCAGAAAGGCCCAAACCCTGGCTAGACACACTGGCTAGATCAGGAAGCCTGAAGACCTAAGGAGGCAGTGGCTACTGCCCAGGGTGGCTGAGTAAGCTGCACTATGTGTGTCTACTGGGGCCCTGGAGGCAGCCTGTGGCCATCGTACAGAGGAAAAGGCCCAAGCAATCCCTTTGCACCCAGCAGGCTGAGAACAGCAGAAACAGATGATGCTGAAAACTGGTGTCAATCTAGCCAGGCAGCAGTGGTGCACACCTTTAATCTTAGCACTCCACGAGGCAGAAACAAGAGGATATCTGAGTTCAAGGCCAGCATGGTCTACAAAGCAAGTCCAGGATTGCCAAGGCTGTTACACAGAGAATCTCTCTCTCTCTCTCTCTCTCTCTCTCTCTCTCTCTCTCTCTCTCTCTCTCTCTCTCTCTCTCTCTTGAGATAGGGTTCCTCTGTGTAGCCTTGGCTGTCCTGGACTCACTTTGTAAACCAGACTGCCCTCCAACTCCAATTCTTCTATTTCTCTTATGTCTGTAACTCATAGATTTTGGCATGAATTGCTGGTTCAGTTCACTGAGTGTGGTAGAAGGTGAAGTGCCCTCATTCTTTCCCATCTTCCACAAGAAGTTCTGAGGGGTGAAACAAATGCCTTACTTGTAGCTGAGCTCTCAGTGGGCACTTATTTTTTGGCACTTTGATCATTTGGAAGTCCCTGTGGTTATTGTACAGTCCCTGGTATTTTTGTTCCCACCACGGGTTCTAGGACTGAATTCAGGACTTCAGGTTTATATAGCAGACACTTTTACTGACTTAGCTATTGCTCCACCATTCCATTACATACTTACATTGTATTTCTTTTCAATGCTTGAGAATCATGTGGGTGATGCTACTTTTTCTTAGTATTATTTATAAATGCCATTGAGGATATGTTTTTCATAGTTCCACATTTACACTGCAAATTTCTCTCAAGCCAACTTTTATTCAAGAGCAACTTCTTTTAACATATAAATGGTGTAATATCTTGCACTTTTTAGAGCTGTTGTCTCCCTTGAGCACTCAGATTCCCCTGAATCCTGCATATTAAATTGGGCCCACTGTGCTTTGACATGAACAAATTGACATAGTTGCACAGAGTCTTCTGCTTTTTTCTCCTTCCCAACTCCATATTTCATTCTGCTAAGATGTTCAAGTTCTGTCCCACTGACATGAAAGCCCTTGTGCTGGGTGAGGTGGTGCATGCCTCTAATCCCAGCACTCAGGAGGCAGAGGCAGGTGGTTCGCTGTGAGTTTGTTCAAGGCCAGGCTGGTCTACAAAGCAACTCTAGGACAGCAGAGAGACTCTGTCTTGAAAACCAAAACCAAACAAACAAACAAAGCCCCACCCCTGCTGAGATCTGCACATTACTTTCTAATGGAGTATCATGATCTCTGCTTTTGCTCTATGCTGGGCACCTGCAAGCACAGGAAGTATGATTGTAAAGTATCTGACTTTAGCCTATGTCCACATAATGTTGTCCATCAACACCTTAAAATGACTGTCTTCCTATGTTATGAACTCTACAGTTGCATGGTGATTCCCTCCCACCATTTGGCTCACTTCAATCCCATCTCCTTCTGCAGTATTTACCCTTGACTGTGTATCTTTGGCAATGGAGTGGAAAGGGAGGACATGAGGAGAGAGACTATTTTATGAAGGCTTTTCATGTTTGAGCAGCTTGCTTCCTTGGAGCTGCCTTAGTAATCATTACCTGGGTATCCTCCACAGAGCTACCCCAACCATTCAGCTCCAAAGCACTCAGTGCACAGGGAATGCAGTTGCTTTCTCTTTCTTTTTTTTACCTTAACATGGATTCACTCAACTCCATTTCCTTTCCAACATGTATGTATTCTATATGTCCACACAATCTCACACACATAGAATATATTTATTATGACAATTTCCTGATGGAGGGATGTAAGGTGTCTTAAAGAAAGGAGATTGTTTCTGATTCTTACCTAATACTCCAAGGCCTAGCAGAAACTGTACATCTGAAGATTCATTGTATGTATTACCTTAAGATATACAACTTTACCTGTCAAGGTACAATGCAGTACTTACTGATAGAGTCCAAAATCTACTGACTAACTCCCCATTTCCTATCACTATTGCTCAAAGCAAAGTTTTACGAGTCAGTTTTAGGAATCTCTGAGCTCTACACCATTCCCATAGTTACTTTTGACTAGAAAGAGATTGCCTATGTGATAGGATGTGGAGCTTTTACTCAAAACTATCCTTTCAACTGATAGCTTATATATATCAAAACTTACCAGAAAGTTCTTGAATTATAGAGGACTTACATATGGAGACATGAAAAGTCAGAAAGACTCACAGTCAGTCTCTTGCCCATCTCACTCTTCTGCCATGCAGACTTTCCAACATCAGAGCATACTTATTCAACTTGAAGATGACAGCCCTTTCTTTATGGATCCCCAAAGAGCCCTCATGTGTGTATTATATATCAAGATTGTCATGTATGTGAATCTCTCTGCCAAAACTGCATCTCAGTAATATTCAAACATCTGAGAGGAAAAGTACCTCTGGTCTCACTGAGCTATGCCTCAGAAGAAGCCATCCCCAGACTATGACACAAGAGTCCCATTCAAGCAGTCTGTCTTCCCTTCGATAACTATGACCTGCAAAGCATCTATTGTTCTGAAATTATTCCTGTACACTTTGTACAATGTACTATGATTTCTGCTTATGCCTGCTGCTCCCACTGTAGTATGGCAGCCACTTGCCTCCTAATCTGGCAGCAACTCTGTCAGACAATCTTCCAGGACAAGGATGAACCAATAAGTGACTGACAGACACTTTCTACTATCTATAGAAGAAAGACCAGACTCCTATCTTGATCAAACCTATGATGTGACAGGATGAGAAACAAATACTTTTGGTAGAGTGAAAAAATTTACATAGAAAGATGTTTTTTTACTAGCAAGTATAGTAAAATAGGAACTGCAGGGATTGTAGGGGTCAATAAGAACCTCCAGCACTGGAGTAGGGGACTACAGTGGGGGAGAGAGAGGGAGGAAGGGAGAGAGAGAGAGACTCAGACAGAGAATAGGTAACAGGAGAAAGGCAGGAGGCGTAATGGAATGGTTAGCCAGACAAAGCATCTCGAGTGACATGTGTGATTTGAAACAGAACAATTTGACACATGGATGACAGATGGCAGGTAAGTTCCTTACCTTTGGAATAAGAAACTACCGAGAAGCATCTAACAAAAGATATATTGCCTATAAGCCTTTCCCTCCCCAGAACTCTCTTTTTTGCTATTCTCTCTATATTCATTAATTTTCTGTTGCTGCAATACTACTAACAAGACAACTTATATAAGAAGTTTATTTTGACTTATATGTGGATAAATGGGTAGGCATGGCAACCAGAGCAAGAAGCTGAGAGCTCACATCTTCTACCGCAAGCATGCAACAGAGAAAAAGGTAAGGAAACAGGTGACTTTCAAAGTCTGTCTTCAGTGAAATATTTCCTCCAGCAAGGCGACACCTCCTAAATCTCCAAAACAGTGGCATACCACCAAGTAATGGCCAAGTACTCAAATGCCTAGGAATATGGAGGACATTTCTCATTCAAACCAACACATTTCACACTCTGGTACTCATAATATCATTGGCCATATTATAATTCAAAATGAACCTAACATAGCTTCAGAAGTCCCCATAGACTTTCACAGTAACAACACTGTTTAATAGTCTAAAGTCTCTTATATACTAATAAGGTAAGTAGGGACTGTCCTTGTTGTGGACTCTGTTGCTTGCACTTTGATAATTTCCTCCTGGTGAGGTGCCTTACCATGCCACAGAAGAAGAGGATGCAGGCAGTCCTGAGGACTTGATAGGCTGGAGTCAGTTGGTAGGGAATATGGGATCCCCTTCTCTGAGGACTAGTGGAGGGGAACAGGGGGCTGGAGGGAGTTAAGAGTGGGACCAGGAGGAAAAGAGGGAGGGAGCTATGATTGCGATGTAAAGTGAACGAATTTTTAAGAATAAATTTAAATAAAAAATAAAAGTCTGAAGTCTCTTCTGAGACTCAAGGTAACATCTTAATTGCATTCCCCCATAAAAACAAAAATTAAATTCATGCTCCCAACATATAAAAATGTAGAATAAACATTACAATTTCAAAAGGGGAGAATGGGGCATAATGAAGAAATCATTGACCAAAGCAAGATGAAACACAGCAGGGCAAGCTCCAAATCCTATAGCTCAATGCCAGATGTCAAGGGCCTGTTGGGTTCACTCTTCCAGACTTGCTGCCTACTACACATTTCTCACTCTTGGCTTGGTTCCACTTCCTGTGTGCAGCACTGCTTGACAAATATCCCACAGCTGTGCCATCTCGAGCATCTTGAGGTCTCTACTGAAATACAGGGTTCACTTCTACAGCTTAACGCAATGATTTCTCAGAATATTCATGACACATACTGTTTGGCTTCAGTGCCTCTCAAACTGTGGAGGAAGAATCCATGACCTCTTTACTTTTGCATCAGTCATGCCTCTGATGCAACCAGTACCACATGGATGACATGCCAAATTTGTGGATAATACTGCCAAGTTTGGCTGTCGGCTTGGGATAAATTCTGGTCCCTTTGAAGCATATTACTATCAGCTTTTATTTGCAGTAGCTTTCTAGGAGCAGAAGCCTCTTGGGTCTTTGCCTAAAGTAATAGATGTTAGCTTACCTTAGCCATTCTATAACACATACACATACTAAACCACCATATTTTATACAATATAAACAATTTTATCAACAAAATTAATTTTAGAAAAAAATTTAAAATAGCAAAACTGTATTTACTTCCAGTTTTGGGTAGGTTTGGTGCTATGTATTCAAATGCTAAAAGATCTCAAAGATCTTTTCCTCAAAGATCTGGTTGCTATCCAGACAAGCACATTGTCATGTACACCAAGCGATATTGTATAAACCATGCTCCCCAATTTAAAGTTGATTGTTTAATAAAAACAGAGATGCTGTAGCTGGGCAGAAGAGAAGTAGGCAGAGATTAGGATCCCAGGCTTGGGGTCAGATGGGAACCACGAGATGAGACAAGAGCAAGAGAAGCTGGGGAGAAGGAAATTGCCATGAGACAGAAAGGACCATGAGCACATGGCCATGAGGGCTGTCCTGATGGAACAGAAGCAGCCCAGGCAGGAACACTTATGGCAAGTAACTTGAGGTATGTAGCTGGGAAATAGGAAAATAGCTTAGAGGGTTGAGATCTGCCCACTTATGGTACTATAAAGCCTTTATAAATCTAAAATGTCTCTGTGTCTTTTATTCAGGAACTAAAAGGTCTGAAGTGGAGTAGAAAACCAAATAGATATTTTGGAGAAAAGTGGGGCATAGCAAACTCCCTGAAAAATAATTATTATTACAAAACCTACAGTGTTACAACTGTTAGGATTCTTCCCCAGTCTGCCTGAGATGTCATTGCTATCCACCACTGGGCGTGCCCCTGCCCGGAAAGACTATAAAAGGACAAACCCACATACCTCTCTCTTACTTCTCTTCCTACCCCTCCCTCTTCCTCTCTTCCTCTCTCTTCCTGTCTTTGTCTGTCTCCCCCCCCCCCGCTCTCTCTCTCCCTCTCTCTCTGTCTCTGTCTGTTTCTCTCTCTTTCTCTCTGTCTCTCTCTCTGTCTCTTTCTCTCTGTCTCTCTCTCTCTCTCTCTCTCTCTCTCTCTCTCTCTCTCTCTCTCTCTCTCTCTCTCTCTCCTCATGTTCATATAATAAACCTCTCAATATATCTTCTGTGTGGCACATATTTTATATTTCATGTCTCATTTATATTTAAAATTTTAAATCGGTGGTCAGTACAGGGAAAGCTCTTCCAGAATTGCCTAACTCTGGCCTCCTTTCTATGGAACTCATTCTACGATGTGATGTGACACACTGCCGCACAAATTTGCCTTCTGTTCCAAACTTTTCTAACTTTTTCTCACCGCAACACTACCTCTGCCACAACCGGAGCTCAGCAGCAGTGTTGGCTGCTTCAGAACATGTCCACTTTACACCTTACAGCTGCCACAGGGAACCACAAGCCTCACCATCAGACTGCGATTCTCTGCTAAGGTAAATTTAAAATTATACTTAAAAATTCACTCACATGGTCCAGGCTTTCTCCTGTCTCCACATGGCCTGCTCATACAGATTCCAGAGACCTGTAGGCTCCCTTCTACTTGACTACCTGTTCCTCCTCCCCCCTTGGACGCAAAAATGGGCTCATGGGGGGAGGGGATCCCGAGCACAGCTCTTCTCCTGCTTAGGCTCTCGGACTCACATGTGCTGGTGGTATGCAGCTGCTGCCCCTGGGCTCAGCCCTTGCTCCATGGAGTCTTATGGAGTCTTGGTGAGGTCACTTACAGGTCAAACCTGCCTAGGGTCACCTGCTGGGCACCTAGCACTTCTAGCCTCTGACTCATGGCCTCTGCCTCTGCCACCCTTACTGTCCCAGATTGCTGCTTCTAGAATCATTCTCCCCTCATAATCTGCCCCATGAGTGCTCGGGCAATCATGTGACTAGGTGCCATCTTTGCTTTGGGGAAATCATAGCTAAGGAGTGGCTATTTATTGCGAGCTGCCATCTTTGTTAAGAATAATCACATGACTAGCCACCATCTTTGTTTTGGAAAATGGTGGATATGCTCGCCATCTTTACTATGGATGCCCAACCCTGTTCAAATCGTTACTAAACTCTAAATATAGCTTCTATCTTTTCAGACTTTTGTTGCTTGGTCTACAATGATTAAACAATTAATTACAGGTTTAAAGTTATCTAATTTTGATTTTTACATTTTCAAAGGTATGTTTTTACCTTGATCCAAAATATTTTTACTTCTAACTTATATCTTTACTAATTCCTAGACAAGTAAATAAATCTGTTCTTCCTGTCACCAGCTACCCTGGATTCACCTGCCGGCTTCCTAATCAATGGATTTGGTATAATGTTCTGCTGTGTGGCTGATTGTAGAAACATTCATTTGCTTACAATGTTAGAACTTGTTTGTCATTACTTACCTTCATTCTCAATGCCTAAAAATCACTATCTTATAAATACACATAGCATTATTTTTACTAATCTATAACAAAGCTTTAAACTATTATAAGCTATGGACTTTTATAAAATAAAACATACAGGAAACTGTTTTGTTCTATTTTTATCGACTGTGTTTATGTTTTTTAAGGCTCAAGATTAATAAGGATAAAACCTAAAGTCCTAGTCTTCAATTATTAAGATCTCAAAAATTGATCAAATCCTTTAACATATTCAAAATGTATTTTTAGTCATGCTAAGAACTAATGTGATTAAATATATTTTAAAGGTCAAACATAAAATAAGATCATAACACTCAATTTTTTGTTTGCAAAGTATAGCTTAAAACAGGTAACTAGATACAAAGATTGCTTGATTCAAATATGCTAATCCTCAAACTTGTCAGAGATCTGTTGAATATGGCATTTAACCTGTGTGAATATATTATGAAAATATGATCTGGGTTCCTAGATCATAACAGTAATTCAAAGTCTCAGAAGATTTGGGCACAATTGCATGTGACTTCAACCCTTAATTATGGTATTGTGACCACTGGGCAAGATTTCCCACATCTCCCCATCTACTAGGACCCAGCCTAAACTGTGGACAACCTGGACACCCTGACAGTCATTGTCTCACGTTGCTGAAAACAAGGTGAGGTCAGTCTCTTCCATGTTCTCCTTCCACAGAAACAGATTCTTGCCCTCTGTGTCTGATGCCCGACTGTTCCTGCCCATGGTGTCATGCTGCCACAGGAGATAATTGAAACACTATTTACTGAAATATGAGTAATTAGTCATCTCTGTCATTTTTATTATACGTAGATTCATTTAGGTTACAATTTATTCTTCTCAGATCTCTGATCACATTGACGGCTGATATTAGCTTGATAGCTAAAGATCAGACAATTAGTTCCTTAGCCCAAAGTAATCTGCCATGTTAGTTCATTGGTCAATTCATCAACTAGTTAAAACTACTATAAAACCTAATCTCTTATTTAGAAAGGCAAACAGATTTGCCTTGCTCAAAGACCTCAGATTAAAGATAAATGGCTTCAGGTACCTTTCCAGTCCTTTTCACATGCAGAAAACCAGATTTTGAGCCTCACTCCTAGAGCTTCTGTCAGGTCTAGAAACAGTCTAACTTGTTACCAGACTTCCTTTCACCATTCTTTTAGCTAAAGGACAGTAACTGTTCACAGCAATTTCACCAATGTTTTAAAGCTTCCATGAAGATGATTTATGAATGCTAGAATCTAAGATGGTGTTTTAAGTTGGTAAATGCAAGTAATGAAGGTCAAAATATCTAAAAGGATGTTTTATTTCTTCCAGTAGTTGTGGTATGATATTGTTGTATTAACCATCCAGAGCTTTGACACTAATCAATGGAGCTCTGATTTATTAGTCTAACTAAGGTAAAACATGTAGATCATGATACACTGTTATATTTCCAAATACAAGGTTTTAAATTGCCTTTTTTTTTTCTTAAACCGTCTCTCATTGTACTAGTGTTATATACTTCCTGTCTTCTGAACATAGGGAAGAAGCCACTCTTTCATGATGTATACTAATGCTAAAATTAGCTTTTGCCATTCTGCTCTACAGGAGATTTCTGTCCTCCCCATGTTACTGTTCAACAGATGTCAGAAAAGATCCATAAGGCTTCTGTCTTGCCTAAGCTGACCTCAAAAATATTCATGCTTTTACCACAAAGTTTTTCCCAAGCCTCTGCTATGCTATATGTCTACTGCCTTCTCCTACAATGTGCACATGTCTAACGATGTGTATTTCACTGCAGATTTCAAAAAATGATCATGATAGCATGTCTAAAATTTACCTCACTTTATGAACTTAAAATGATTCTTGTAAACTACAGAAATCCACCTTTCAGGTAAAATGGAATTCAGGTAAGTACTGTTAATCAACAGCCTAAGTTTCTCACCTATTGCTTATCTCAGAGGATGGGATTCCTCCCCATTTTCACTGGTTTTGGGACTGCCATCTGTAACTACCTGATTGCCACCTTTCTGCACCTAACACTGGCTGGTTAAATATATTCCCCCTTCTTAGTCATCATAAAAGCTTTCCTTTGTCCAAGAGACTATCAACACCTCCCTAGTTCACTGGGAGCAGAGGTACCCAACCATGATCTACATGACTGTGGCTGGTGCTTCTCTCTGATCTACAACTAGGACTTGTCCCACTGTGTGAGACTGACAACACAGTTCCTTCCCCACTGCCTGGTCACCTAAAAAAATCCTAGTGCACTAGGTGTCTGTGTCCTGGGCCAGTTTATCTGATGAGCTGCACTCTTTTGGTCACTGGTTAGTGATGATGAGCTACTGAACCAGTCTTTTGAGTCACAATCTGTTTCTGAGGATGCCCAAATGGATTACTGACTTCACCTCCCCATGAGGAATAGTCCATTTACAACCTCTCCACTTGGACAGATCAAGAGATCCAAAACTAAACTTTTAAATACCACCAGCAATTAGGTAAAATGGAAGGAAGTTCCCAATGTTTAAACCTTTTCTTTGCTCTCCCCATATTTTTAAGCATTGTCTCTTTCCTTATTTTCAAGCCTTTTTTCTTTGCTCCCCCTAAAGTTTCAAATGTATACGTACAGGGAATTTTCTCCCTAACCTACTAACTTTGCCTTCTGCCCACATATATGTTCCAGTATCCTGTCAGACTTTCTACATGCAGGACAATGCCAAAGCAGCTACCCACAGGTGCTCTAGTCCGAACTCAGATTGTGTCAGTGTACCTGTGTTGCCTCTCCTACCTACAGATGTTCTCAGCAAAAGCAACAGCCTGCTGCTCTTCTGGGATCTGGCCAACATGCCAGCCTTTTAATCCCCTGTTGCCACCCTACTGTGAGCAGGAAGCAGTCAAAGACATTGATATTTTCACCCCTTATCCATTTAAAAATGTCTGAAATGCTGTGCTACAGACCAGGGACAAACAGCTCCAGGTTCTGCCAGCACTCCTGTGTCCCTACATGCTGTAGGACATGGCTGACATACCCTACCCTCTACCCTGAACTTTCAGGACAGAGCTTTTCCTTCCCCTTCACCATATCATCTAGACATTTTGTCGCTCTTGCTTTATTTTCTCTCTCTCTTCCCCACTTACATGGCAAAAAAACCTGCTTCCAATGAACCTATATTTATATATTTTAACTGACCTTATATAAAAAAGCAATCCAATGTTCTCATTTTTTAATTACAGGAAAAGGGAGGAATGTTAAAATTCTTCCCTAGTCTGACTGTGATGTCATTGCCTACCTGTCACTGGGCATGTCCCTGCCCAGGAGGATTATAAAAAGAGAAACCCACCTACCTCTCTCTCTTACCTCTTCCCCTCCTCTCTCTCTCAGGCCCCTTCCTTCCTTCCCTTCCCATGCTCATATAATAAACCTCTCAGTGCCAACTCTGTTGTGTGGCACATTTTTAATATCTCATAGCGCATATCTCATTTGTATTTAAAAATTGAAAATAACCAAATGAAATGTGGAAACATGTGAAAGCTTACAGTTCTTAGCTCATTGCTAAAGTTTAATAAATGGTCTTTTAAAAAGCCCCCCCCCCCGCAGGCTTTTTCCCCCTTAGGAAAGGAGCCATATTATGATTCACTTTTTAATTAGCCTGAGTGTGAAGAACAGTGACTTATAACTACTAATTTGCCTAAAAATATTGTGAACACATCCATTGGAAGAATGAAGGGGTTGATTGTGAGGGCAAGGTGGGGTGGGGCAAGATACCTGAATCTGCAGGGGAGGTGGGATGTGGTAGGTGAGAAAAGGAAGGTGGGAGTGTATAGAAGGACCTGCCAGGGTCAGGAGAAGCCCAGTGGCCCCTTTGCATCTTCCTTCCCTCAGGCCTTCTTATATGCCCTGGGCACACATGATCTTGAGACTCCAACACCTTCTCGGTGGCAATAAGGATAACAGTATCAACTTTAGTGGTGGTGATGTTAGCAATATTTCTATACACTTCACACAAGTAGCCAGAAGTTGGCAATCATGCCTAACAGGAAGAAAAATACTCAGACAAAGGCTGGGCTTAAGGACTTTTGAACAAAAGTTTCTGGTCAATTCAAATTGATATATGTCAATCACGTAACCCTTCCCCCTCACCACCACACACACACAACAGAATAAACTTGAAATCTGCTCCATACACATATCAACAAAATATTTTCTATTCACCTCTAATATAAAACCATAGGACCCTAACAAAAATGGAAGGATCTCTGACTCCCACTGCTTTCTGAAAAATCTATGGATTTGATGCTGAAGAGATAGTTTAGTAGCTAAATTCACATGCTGCTGTTGCCGAGGACTAGAGTTTAATTTCACATCTGATGCCCTCTTCTATTTTCTACTGGCCCATGCACACACATGACTCCCCACCAATTATTTTTTTTAATCTGCAGATTTAATCAAAACCCTAACTGTCAATAATGAGAAAAGTTCTACTTGCAGACAGCTGATTTGCTGCAAATATGTGTGTTCTGGGGAATGGCTTCTCTGGGAAGCCAGGAATAGGCTCCCATGTCAGGCCTTTGGTCATCAGACATCCTCCTTGCTTACCTCAGAGGCAGGTTGTTAGGCTTGCAAGAAGCAGGTAAGGATAACACCACATGACTCTTCTTAGAGGTACTGATCTGTGGGTCTCTTAGAGATTGTCAGTGAGTTACAAAGAGGGTCCATTAGGGAAAGATATTTAAGTTAACTAGTTTAAATGATGGTATATATATTTTGCCTGTTGTAGTTTTTTTTTTTTTTTTTTTTTTTTTTTTTTTTTTTTTTTTTTTTTTTTTTTTGGTCTTGGGGAATTTTACTACAACCAAAGTAGAGTATTTAATGACTGAGTTTAGCAAAACAATTTGAGTTGCAAGAGGTCAGAAGCACTGACCCTTCTGTCTGAAACTCACGGATGGCTGAATCAGCACCCGCAAATTCCTTTGGAAGATGGGACCTAACACAACCAAATTGCTCTTTGGATCCGGTGAAGAGCTGGATACCTGTGGACACTTTGACCCATTTGTTCGTAGTAGACATTCAGTAAATATCTAAGGAGTTGATTCAGACTAGAAGGCTGAGATGCACATCTCTAATCCCAACACTTGGGAGTCTGCGGCAGGACAATTCTGAACTTGGGGCCAGTCTGGGCTACAATGAGACACTACCTCACATAAACAATGCAAAGACATGAATTCAGGTATCTCAGACAGCACAGCATCACAATTCACACAGTAAAGATTTTGTTGTTGTTTTCTGGCAAACAACTTAACTTTATCTACCTCTTTCTTCCTTTATCGTAGAATTTTATTGGCATATAATAATCTCAATGGGCTTCATCACGGCATAATAATATATGCATATGGCATACTTTGATCATAGTCAGCCCGGCATCAACTTCCTCCAAACTCATGGTTCCTCTTTTGCCTCATGTCACCCTTGACCATGGTTTGTCCCAATTTCCTAAGATGAGCAATGCCTTCATGAAAATACGTGCTGTCTTTAAAAGACACTGCTGTGAAGCCAGGTGGTGGTGGCGCAGGCCTTTAATGGCAGTACTGGGAGACAGAGGCAGGTGGATTCCTGTGAGTTTGAGGCCAGCCTGGTCTACAAAGAGAGTCCAGGAAAGCCAAGGCTACACAGAGAAACCCTGTATCAAAATAAAAATAAAAAATAAAAAAAGAAAGAAAAAGAAAAGAAAAAAGAAACCAAGAAAAAAAAAAAGAAAAGAAACTGCTGTGGATCGTCAAGAAGTGTTGTCGATTCACTAGCAGTGTTTGGGATTTATCAGTTTCCTGCCTTGTTTGAACTTAAGTAAAAAGAACAGCTTGGAAGGCCAGGCAACTTCTTGAGCACCTCACTCTCAGAAACCCAACTGTCCTGTTGACAAGATGTACTAACTACAGTAAGCCAGTTTGTTCAGCTCCAACAGCTCAGGTCAACAGTGTTGCCGGCTTAAGGGTAGGAAACGGCCTGCGCAAGCGCGCTCCGCGCTACCCGTTGTGCCCGCCCTTCCCGGGTTGATTGACATCATCCTGGAAAACTCAGGCACTGCACTGCATAGGAGAGGCGGAGGAGGAGGAGGGCGGGGCGCGGCTGTGGGCGGGGTCGGAGGCCGTGACGGGGCCGCGCGAGCGCACTGGCCCTACCGGCAGGAAGCCCGGCGCGCGGGGGCGGGGCTCGGGCCGCCGCGCTTTGTGCAGCGGCTGGCCGGCGCGGCAGGCCCTGGGCCGGTGCGGTTCCCGGGCATGCTGAGCAAGGGGCTGCTGCGCCTGGTCTCTTCAGTCAACCGCAGGAGGATGAAGCTGCTGCTGGGCATCGCGTTGCTCGCCTACGCCGCCTGTGAGTGCGAGCGCCGTGGGCGGGAGCCCATTCATTCCAGCGCGGCAGGGAGCGGGCGCGGAGGCCGAGCCGTAGGCTGCGCAGGGCCAGGAACCGGGTCCCCGCTTCCACGAGGCTGCACTTGGGTAGCGGCTGGCCGCCTTGCAGCTCGCTTCCGCTTAGGCCTGGTGTCGGGCTCGGTGACCGGTGGAGGAGCCTTTGCCCAGGATGCGGTGGCCAGGTTCCCCGAAACTCCGCAGACCTAGCTGCCTACGCCGGTGACCTGAGCGACTATGCCGTCCATGGCATCCGGGAAACCAGCTCTGGCCCCGGCTAGTGATCCTGGAGAGTGCCGCGCGGGGACACCCTTGGGGACAGTGCTGGTTAAGTAGGATAAAAATACAGTAGCCATTGGCAGGTTCCTCGCCCCGACTGTTTTCTCCGCAGGAAGATTACTCTGCAGCCGAATGTTGCCATCCCCCGTGGATACCTTGTGTTGCCATGCTTCAGTGCCCAGGCTCACCAAGCGCCTCCCTTGCCACCGCCCTACCGCGCGGTACTCCTCAGGCCTTGTGGGGACTAGGGCCAGCAAAGGAAGGCACAGCATCAGTGACCACACAGGGCGGGTGTCATTTGGGTCCTCACAACCTGGCTATCTGGAAGCGGGCCCTCAGCTTCTCAGAGGAGGCGATGTCCTCTTTTTTTGTTGTTGTTGTTGAGCTGTGCAGCAGGGATATAATAGCTGCTATTAATACTTTACCAAGTACCAAAATTGGGCTAAAAATAGCTCTCTGTGAGCTCCTTCTGAATCCTGGCTACCCAGGGAAGCATACTCAAATGAAAACTACTATGTGGCTGAGTTTCCAGGGTTTGATTCCCAGGTTAGTAGGTACTTAGGAAAGTGAGTTCAGCTTATGGAAGGAAGGGGTTGGTAGGGTGAAGCCTTCCTGCTACATCTCAGCTGTTACCAGGAGGAGGAGCCAGGAAGCTCTAGAAGGGCTTTCGGTAGCTAGAAGTTTAGGTATGGGTTTCTTTGTAGATCTGATTATTTTCTGCAAGGATGGAAGAACTAGCCTCAGGTATTCTGTGTATTGAAAAGAGATGATATTCAAGTAGGCAACCCTTTACAGTTGAGTAATTATTACTGTGATAGCAGTAATGTCTAAGTTAGCTTAGGGTTTATGTCTAGGTATAATTCTTATCCTACCATGGGCAATATGGGTATTATGATTATTCTTACTATTTTATGGGTGAGAAAATTAAGAACATAAGAGACTAGCACCTTTATTAGTCTTAGAGAGCCAAGGTTCATTCTACCTAGAAAGGCTGTGATTTGGGGCTAGAACTCAGGTCCCTGGACAACAGTTTCAGTGCTGATTTACTTAGGGACGGCTTCCAAGGTGAGACATAGGTGTTGAGAATTAATATGTAGGGAATTTATGAAGCTATAGCAAGGATTTTTACCGGTCATCCATTTGAGTAGCGCATTTCATTCAGTCTTTAACATTGACAGTTGTTGGTGGTGGCAGCAAGGCACAGCATGGAGTACAGAAACATCAGACTTTTTGCCTTGATGTTACAGAACCTAGGCCTAGTAGTTCAGCACAGGGGTCTCACACTTGAGTGTATGTCAGAGACCCAGTGGGCTTTTACAACACTTTGGCCTGAGGCTTTTCCATTTCTAATAGCGTCTCCTCAGATGCTATTGTTGTATTTAGCAAATAGTTTTGTTTGTTTGCTTGCTTGTTTGTTTTCTATTTTGCTTTGTTTCACCTTGTAGTCCAGGGTGGCTTCAGATTCTCAGCAGCCCAGAAGTCCTTTTGAGGGAGATACTGCTTTGAGAACTATTTGCTAGGGAAGAGAAGGCCATGAATCCAGTACTCATATAAACACTGTTACATTTACAAACTGCTGTGATGGTAGGGAATACTCCCTAAGTTTATGGCACGGACTTCCAAATGAGAACCATCAAGAATGTAGAAATGATCATAATGAGTGAGTTAACCCAGAAGCAGAAAGAATCAAATGGTATATACTCACTTATATCTGCATACTAGCCCAAGGGGCATGTCCCACAAAAGCCTTCACTTACCAGGAAACTGGGACAGAGGGGAAGGCATCCTATTGGGACTCTAAATGAGAGACGCATGGGAGAACAGCAAAATAAAAGGATCCAGAGGGTCCTAGAAATCTACAAGTAGAACAATATGATAGGCAGATTTGGGCCCAGGGGTCCCGCTCAAACTAAGGCACCAGCCAAGGACAATACAGGAGGTAAACTTTAAACCCCTTCCCAGATCTAGCCAATGGTCAGAATATTCTCCACAGTTGAGTGGAGAGTGTGATAGACTTTCTCACGTACTCTGGTGCCTCACATTTGACCATGTCCCCTGGAGGGGGAGACCTGGTAGCACTCAGAGGAAGGACAGCAAGTAGCCAAGAAGAGACTTGATACCCTATGAGAATATATAGGGGGACGTAATCCCCCTCAGGAACAGTCATAGGGGAGGGGAATAATGGGAAAATGGGGGGGGGGAGGAATGGGAGGATACAAGGGATGGGATAAACATTGAGATGTAACAAGAATAAATTAAAAAAAAAAAAAAAAAGAATGTGGATTTCCCTGAGAAACCAGGATGTGAACTGGGAATGAAGGATATGTAGGAGTTAACAGGAGAGGATGTTTCCAGGAGGAGCAGCACTTGCAGAGGTGCTGTGGCAAGGAAGAGCAGTCTTATAGTAGTGTGGAATTGCAGCACAGCAATGGCGCTACCTAGACAAGCAAGGCCTGGAGCAGGCAGGCTAGGAAGGTCTTGGTCCAGTTCAGAGAATGGGTGCTGAATATAGCTATGAGGATTTAAAGGCTAGCTTGGAGACAATATTAATAATGAGTGATAATGGTAAGTCTGAGGTGCTTTGCCATGGACATGTTAGAGCTTCTGCTTGGTTGTAGCAGAGCATGCTGAAAATGGAGTCTGGTGGCACCTGTGATTTCTTTGAAAACAGAATATCTTTTATTCTTTGACAATTTCACATGTAAACAATGTGATAATATCTCGCCTTTCCCTCTCTTTTAGGTACCCCAAACCTCTTTATGTCTTCTTTTTTGTTGTTACTAACCCCCTGATCGAGTTTGTGCTGCCTGTTCAATGTTGACCCATCTTGTTGACTTGATCTTGCATAGGTAACTGCAGCTGAGTTCATGGGTACAGTGATTGTGTCATGTTCTAAAGACAGCATTTGTCAGGACAAAGGATGCTTCATCCCTTTGGTTTGTTCTGTCCTCTTTTCTAAGATGTTCTCTGGTTGGGGGAGCGATGATATAGATGACTTGTTTAGGGGTGAATACTTGATACTAATTGTTATCACTGTGCCCAGATCTCTTCATTAACTGTAGAGAGAAGCTTCTCTGGCCAAGGTTGAGGGCAACACTAACCTGTGGATCTGAGCATAAATATTTAAAGCAGTTTGACAACATGTCCTCTTAACAGAACAGAACCACAGTATTAGGTTCGGCCCTGGAGCCTGCTTCTGAGCCATGGACTTTTTTTCTTAACTCTCCAAGACAGGATTTTTAGGTATGTAGTCTTGGCTGCCCTGCATTGCTTTGCAGAACAGGCTGGCCTGGAACTCTCTGCTTCCCAAGTTCTGGGATTAAAGACATGTGCCACCACCACAGTGGAGCCTTGGGCTTTTAACCAGGCTTATAGCACTATGTATGAATTTGTTCTTGTGGGCCAGACTTCAAACCAATCCAGAGTAGTTGGTTACCCTCTATAACTTTTGTGACATCGCAACACTGGGCACATCTTGTGTGGAAGGTTGGTATTATAGCATGAGAGTTGCCTGCAAGGATACCATCAGTGATACCCTATCCCCAAATCCCCCAGTGGCCTGTGTAACACCTTTTGCTATATGAAATGTGGTTAGCAGGGAGGATGATTTCATATCCTTTCCAGCTTGATTTCTCTATGTCTTGCAGCCAAAGCATGTTGTCTTTAGCAGTAAGGTTTTATCATCTAGTTCTGGTATGCCTGTGGTTTCTAGTCTGTTTCTCCTTATTAATAATCCTACCCAAATCAGCTGTCCTGTACAACACTTCCATTTTGGATATCTGGGGCCTTAACTTTTATTAAATTTGGCCGCACATATTATGGACTGGGGGATAATATTATTGTTATTATGCTCAGTGGCATAGTGGTTGTCTAGCACCAAAAACAATTTTCCTAATTAATGGTTGCTAATTGATATCACATCAGGGGACAAAGTAATGTTGGGTTGTTTCTTCTGTTGGTGATGCTAAACCTGATGAACTGACGGGATAGCTGTTACATTGCTTCACCTACAAGCACATGTCCCAAACGTACCTGTAGGGTGATTCTGTAGGTATCTAGTTCTCCTGCCTGGTTCAGGGTCTACATGTGGAGTTTGCAGGTGGTGATTTTCTAATTTAGTTAATCTATCCACATTTAATGTTGTCTTACTTAAAAGAAGTTTCTGTTCTCTGTATTAGTTTACAGTAGATGACTGCTGTTGCCCAAATTTGTTGGCTTTAGAACAAGAGAAATGTATTCTGCCATTTTGCTAAGATGTGTGCGGATTTGTGGAGGACACCTCCTTTTATTGATGTGTACTAATCCTCTGAATAGTGCTATATTTTTCTGGACCAGTATCCTATGCCGGGGAGGGTTCCAAATACTGCTGTATTTGTAGATTGCTGTACAGGCTTCCACCAGCTTTGTGAGAAGTGCCCTCACCTCAATGATGTATTTGTATTTTCTTAAAACGGAAGTGTGAAAACAGGAATTAGGGTTTCTTTTTGTGGGTTCTTAGATTCATTGATAAAAGTGCTTAAAAATAGACTAAAAAAGAAGTTCGAGGACCATTTTATTACAGAGAGAAAAACTACACGGAAGGCAAGCTGTAAACCCACAGTTGCTGGGAAGAGGAAGATAGAAAAGAAGAAAGTCAAGAAAGCAGGTTGGCTCAGCAGTGGAGGGCTGTACACAACTGCACTGCAGTGGTGCGGTTTCTTTAGAGAAAGAGTCAACAGTACCCATAGTTGCTTAGGATTTGGTCCAGTATCTGGAAATAGAAAGGGGGAGAAAGAAGTTATAGTTCATGAGTTAGACTGCAGAAAGCAGGCAGGCTTAGTAGAGAAGCAACATAAGAGAGAGTGAGGGGCAGGGCAGGTTCTTCAGAGACAGTAAGTAAGAATGCCCAGAGTGTCTGGCTGGCAAGCTTAGTGTTTTTCGTCAGTATCCAGAAATCAGAGAGGGAAAGCAGATTACACTTGAGTTAGAACTCTTAACAAGCTGACTGGCTTAGAGGGTTTAGCAGTGAGGCTGGCTAAGAACTTGCATGGAGGGAAGGACTCTGGGATGTATGTGTACATATATCTCATTAAAAGGTTAATTGTTGTCAACTTTCATGAAGGGATGCTCTTCTAGCCAGGTGATTGACAGGCCCATTTGAATTAACTCTTGAGAAAGCAAGCAAGCAAGCAACAGTGTCTTTGTAATGTATAATTTGGAGCCAGAGTTGGGGCTCAAATTTCCTTCTTTTGGCCTCCAAGAATTTTCTGGCAATTCTATCAAGCCATCTTTGGTGGTTTGAATGACAGTGGCCCCCATAGGCTCATATATTTGAATGCTTGGTCTCTAGATGGTGAAACTGTTTGGGGGAAGGAGTAGAAGGTGTGGCCTTGAGGATTTGTTGGAGGAAGTGTTTTAGGTTTCAAAAGCCCAAGCCATTCCCAGCCTCTTGCTCTCTCTGCCTCTAACTTGTAGATAAAATGTAAGCTCTCAGCAGCTACTGCCTCAGCTTCAATCTGCCTGTGAGCTGCCATGCTCCCCACCATGACTGTGGGTTTACCCTTTGAACCTATAAGCTTTCAGTTAAATGATTCCTTTTATAAGTTGGCTTGGTCTTGAAGTCTCTTCACAGCAATAGAGCAGTAACTAAGACACCACCGAACATTATTCCTCATAGTTTAAATCTGTACTTCTTTCATTGAGTGAGCTGAGCATCTTTTCAGGTGTTTGAAAGCTATTGATATGTCTTTTCTGTTGAGTTTTTAGTACACTTTATCCTCATTTGTTGGGAGTGTGTATTGGGGTGTTAGCCACCCTTTATGTTGTAAATGACAGTGTCTCAAGCCTGGTTTGATAGAATACAAAGTTATATTTGTTTTTGTTCTGGGTTCTTGGCACAGGTGTCTTAAACCCTTGGAATAATCTGAATGACAGGACTGTTTTCTGCCCCTGCCTAACATACTCAAGTTCATGCCAGTGAGTTGATTTACCCTGGGACCCAAGTACCCCCAAACAGGCTGGTCACAGGAAGACTGCTATTGATCTGGAAGTTTCAGCCCCACTCGCTGGGCATGAGCTTGATGCAGTGAGATTTGAGTTTCCTGATTGAGTTGGTGAATTTGATTGGAGGACATTGGAGAGAACATTACCTAGTTCTCCTAACGTTTGGTTTTTATGCTGCTGCTTCGTTGGATTGTTTCTGGTTATATCTTTATAAGCAAGAAGGAAACCTAGTCATTATAAGAAGAGTACTCCCTTGAGTTCTGTAGCTACCCTTACACCAGGAGAAGAGTCACAGGCACTCCTGGTTTGTATTGGTCACATGTACAGGAAGCCTCAGGTCACAGATGGTCTTTCAGGTGGGAAGAGCTCCATGGCCTGTGACATCTTGGTGGCAAAATAAACGCATTTGCTGGGAATAAGTGCATTGGCTGGTATTTAGAGAGTTGGTGAATGAGAGCCTGGTATGGAAAAATGCCACACATTTGATGTCAGAAGCAGGGCTTAGGATCTGGGGCTTTCCAGTTTCCTGTGTTTATGTCATTCTTTAGAACTTGGTCAAGATAGAGTGCCAAGTGCCTCAGAGAAACAGGCCACTAGAATCTGAAAGCACAGGGCATTCTCAGTACAGGCAGCATTTAGCTGAGGGACAGCATTTGGGTATTGGCGATGAAGCTGAAGGGAACCTGAGCAAGGGCTACAGGAGGCAAGGCATGAGGAGTCTGAGTTCTGGGGCCAGCACATGGGAGATCGGTGGACTTGCTGAAGAATCTCACATTGGCCTCACTGTCCTGAACGTTGCCTCTTGTCGGGGCTGCCTGGTAAGTTTAGACCTATTGGTGGATTTTAGCCCCGGCGTATGCTCTACAGGCCATAGCTGTGGGCTGACCATGGTCTGGAATTCAAATGTTTCAAAAGTGAAGTCCTGGGAGTGATTGAGTCATAGCATTGGAGCTCTCATGATTATGAAGGCCCCAAAGAGCTGGTTTGCAAGTCCACCGTGTAACTCCATGTTAAGAAGATGTCATCCATGAACCCCTGAGCTCTCATAAGACAAAAGTCCTGTTTATCCTCATAGTTCTTAGCGTTTGAACTGTATGAAACACTGTTAGGTTTTTATAAGTCATGGAGTCTGTGGAACTTGGTCACAGCTGCCTGAGCTGACTCAAACAAGTCCAGGAGTGTTTTTTTATGAAGTTGCAGGGCTTTCATGAATACGCTTCTACTCACTGAGACAGATCACCAGATTCTCTGTGTGCACCAGGCCCACATTCACACCACCTTTGCCTTTTAAAAATATCTTTATATTCTGCAAGTGTAATGGTTTTAAGAACACCTGAGAGAGTAGAGTTGAACGTCAAGGCAAAGAAGGAAATCATTTAGGGCTGTCTCTCGTTTTGGAAATGGTTTCATTTGTCCTTTAGGAAATTCTAACGTGGGGCAAGCCTTGCTGCTTCCCTTAGACAGTGAAAGGCTTATGCTCTGTGCTTTTCAGGGATAAATAAATACTTAAAACCTACTAAGCAGAAAGGCCAGTATATATAAAGCACTGAAGGCTTTAATTGATGAACAGGGAAATAAAGGCACTGCTGGGGTCGGTTTCACAGGAAGGGACTTGCAGGCCAGAAGGGCCTGCTCAAAATGACTTTCAGATTTATTGACCAGTTTCTTCCTGGATTAGCTATTTTGATTTTCTTTAACCAAAATAAGTAAGTGAAGTAGAACAACAACAGAAAACATTCAGCCTTCTTCAAACAGCTTCCCCCAGAGGGAGTCTGATTGTGCTAGAAAAGAAACAGTGTTGTCAGGGTGCTGAGAATTTGCAGTGGAATTCTTACTATCATTGAGCATTTTTATAGCATTTTCAGAAACTGGAAACAAGAGTATACAATTATCGTTGATATAAATACTGTAGGTGCCTGGGTTTCATTTATGTCTTTGTTTTAAAGAAGCAAATGAGCAGCTGGGTTATGTCAGCAGCAGCAGATCAGAGGTGTGGGAGTGCCTCAGCTCTAATCAAGAGACAGAATCCTATACCTGGGATGTCCATGGAAGCTATTGATAGGCAGGTGTTGTGGAATGTAATGGGTCCTCTAAAGGAGAGTGCCAAGTTCAGATCTTTTTCTTCCTCTTAGTTTTCTTTATGATTGTGTTATTCTCTGCTCTTTTACTACAGTGCACCTTAATTACTTAAAAGACCACAGTAGCTCTCCCAGGTTTTTAATACAGTACAGGAACTCCTCCTCCACCACTATCACCACCACCACACACACACACAGAGTGAGGCATTCTATTTCTATGCCCCCATCACCCTGATTGTGTTCTTTATCCTTAGCCCCACCCACTAGTATAGTTTCAGTAATGGGTTCTGGAATAGGAGTGTTGGCCCACTGGGTCACCTGGGTATCTTTTAGTGAGGAGTTGAATTAGAGATGTTATTCATTTTATAGATGGGCAAATTGAGGCATACAGTAGTTATGTATTTTGCCATGGTCTAGTCTGGCACTGAGTCTGTGTTGTATCATAAAAGGATCAAAAAGTTCCTATGACATTTTTTAGCTTTTAGGTAAGTTTAATCATTGTTTTAAAATTATAATAAAATACACATATCATTTTAGCTCTGTGTGTGCGCACATGCGTGCATGCCAGTCTGTCTGTCTGTGTGCCTGACTTATATACTTAGGTTGTCTCATGTATTAGAATTTCCTTGTTAAGTCCAACTGATACTCCATTGTGTTTATTTATCACGTTTTGTTTATTTGTTCATCTGGTCATAAATACTGATGTTGCTTCCACCTTTACACTGTTGAAAATGATGCTGCATGGGCATGCTAATAGCTCCCGACATTGCTTTCAATTAATTTTTTATTGTTAATCCTTTGAGAATTTTGTAGCGCATGCAATGTATTTAATTATATTTACCTGTACTCACCCAGATTCTTTTTTCTTTTAATACAAAATTATTTAATTTGGTGGTTGTGTACACAATCTGGTATGAGTGTGAAGGTCAGAGGATAACTTTTGGGGAGTCAGTATTCTTTCTATCTTGTTTTAAAGGCCTCTTGTGGTTTCTGTTGCTGCTCTGTATGCTTCAGGCTAGCTGGCCCTTGAGCTTTCTGGTAGAGTCTTCTGCATAAGTGCTGGTATTATAGCTCTGTGCCACCCCATCTGCCTTTTTACAGTGGGTTCCAGGGAGCTTTCATGACAAGCACTTTTACCTCCTGAGTTATCTTTCTGGCTCCAGCTCTTTGGGATCTATTCTCAGAACTAGAATAGGTAGGTTATATGGTAATTTTATGTTTTTAAGGAACTGTCAGTTTTTCCCCATAGCAACTATATTGTGTTCTTCCCACCATTGAGGTAGAGACCCAAACCATAGCTTATTCTTTTGTTATGTCAGCCATCCCAGTGGTCCTGAGGTAGGTGTGTACGCTTTTTAGGAAATAAGTCCTGAAAGAAATGTTACTTTGGGGCATTTCTAATGGGATGCAGGCAAGATAGGAGGGCGCAGGTGGATTACTATTGAGATCAAACCAACCATGGATTGAAGATACAAAAAAAAGAAAAAAAAATGGTACTGAACATACAGTATTTTCTTCTGATAAGTTCCTAAGCAAAAAGCATAAACATAATATTTAGTATTTACATTGTATTAAGTAATCTAGAGGTGTTTTAAAATGTATGTTAGGTTATATACAAATGCAACAGGACAGGGGACTTGAGCATTTGTGAAATTTTCATGCCCGAGAGAAGTCTTGGAACCTTAGTACTACAGATACCAGGGGAGAACTAGATTTGGTTAGATTGAATTTGGAGGTATTTTCCTTCCTACCTGCTCTTTTCTTATTGGTGGGTGATCTGGCAGCCTCCTGTCTTTCTTCACTGGACCTTGGATGTGGCTGAAGAAAAGGTGGCTGCACACTATTGTGATCCTAGGTGGTGTATTGTCAGTTTGTGTAGATCAAATCCTCCATAGCTTCAGATCCCCGAGCTTAGATAATGGGATGGCACATTCTTTTACCCGAACAATAGTGATCTGCTTGGCTACTATCCACCATGTCTGCAGGATCCTCACTTATTCTGAGCATGGTGGCAATGAATCTGCTTTTTAAAGAGATACATTAAATGTACTATATACAATTGCCATACTGTACACATGCACCTGCTGTGTTCTACCACAGCTGGCTTCTCCAGGGCCCTCTGTTCCATTCTGACCACATTTGACCTGCCTCATGATTTCAGTCCCCTCAACTCCCTGACCTGCAGCCTACTGCTTCTATTACCCACATCCCTCCCCTCCCTACTCCTCTGTTCCTTACTCTTGGTCTCACCACCTCTCTCTTGCAACACTATTTCCACACATACTTGACTCTCTCACCCTACCCCCATGACCTAATGATTGCCAGGACACATTGTTAGCTTGAGCTCCAGGGACTACTGTGTCACATAGAGTGTGTCCGTATTGATGGCCACCTCTGTGGAAAATGAGCCTAGAATGCTCCTCAGTTAGTATACAAACCATTGAGGGTCATACTGGCAAAATGAGGGACATGTACAAATCGTGCCCCTGGGTACATGTGGTCATCCTAGACCCCCTTTCCTACATTCTGGCCCTCTTTGCCCCATGGATTCAAAATGAAAAGACTGATTTAACCATTTAAAAACATAAGACTCTATTCTAAATTTTCGAGAATATCTACAAAAAGGAAAAGAAGTACTAACTGTGTGAAAGGTAGAGTGGAAAGTACAAAGAGGATGAAGGTTACATGGTCATACTTTATGTATAGAGAAATGTCTTCTTGCCTTTAAATATAGTTCAGTTCTGCGTCTAGACAGGTCTCTGTTTTGGCCCTCAAAAGTGTTCTGTAATTTCTTTCATATAGATGTCTGCTTCCTCCCCCCTCCCCCCATTGACTCTCGCTTTCTCCCTAAAAAAATTCAGTAGCAATTCTGATATATCTTCAACAGCAAGCAGACCTAATTCTTTAAAAAATGTTCACCTTTTCTTTTGCACTTATTCTTGATATATATTCATTACCCATGTTATTCTTTTTTAAAAAAATTTTTTTTATTAATTTATTCTTGTTACATCTCAATGGTTATCCCATCCCTTGTATCCTCCCTTTCTTCCCTCCCCCCCATTTTCCCATTATTCCCCTCCCCTATGACTGTTCCTGAGGGGGATTATCTCCCCCTGTATATGCTCATAGGGTATCAAGTCTCTTCTCCATAACCTGCTGTCCTTCCTCTGAGTGCCACCAGGTCTCCCCCTCCAGGGGACATGGTCAAATGTGAGGCACCAGAGTATGTGAGAAAGTCATATCCCACTCTCCACTCAACTGTGGAGAATGTTCTGACCATTGGCTAGATCTGGGTAGGAGCTTAAAATTTACCGCCTGTATTGTCCTTGGCTGGTGCCTTAGTTTGAGCAGGACCCCTGGGCCCAAATCTGCCTATCATAATGTTCTACTTGTAGGTTTCTAGGACCCTCTGGATCCTTCTACTTTGCTATTCTCCCATGCTTCTCTCATTTAGAGTCCCAATCGGATGTCCTCCCCTCTGTCCCAGTTTCCTGGTAAGTGAAGGCTTTTGTGGGACATGCCCCTTGGGCTAGTATGCAGATGTAAGTGAGTATATACCATTTGATTCTTTCTGCTTCTGGGTTAACTCACTCATGGATAAGGCATTGGCCTCCCATGTTATTCTTAAATAGCAGTGTTGATGTTGATCTGAGTGTTCTGCGTCTGATTGCGTGGCAGAGCCTCTTTAGATCAGGAATAGAAAGCTGAATTTATTTTTTCTCATGAGTAGTGCCCCCACCCTCACTGTTTCTTTGCTTCTGTAATTCTAAGACTGGATCTTTAAAGTTGTTCATAAGCCCTGTCTGTGGTGAGATGGTGATACAGGTGGGAAATAGTGTTTCGTTCAGCACACTGGTGTTTGTGGCCATTTTCTGTATCAGCAACCTGACAGACAGGTTGGACTGGCTTGCTCTGTGCTGCCCCCCAACTCCCCCAATCCCCCCCGCCCCCGCCGCCAAATGCCTTCCACTTCTGTCTCTTTAGTTTGTACCCTTAGAATGATGAGGTCTGGTGCACTTGAGCTTTGTGGGTACCAGAGCAGTGGGGAGAGTGTTGCTTTAATAACTTGTCTGATGCTGGGGGAATGGAGGGAGTTCTCCGTTCATCCTTTTTTCTTTTTTTCTCTTCCTCCTCTTCTTCTTCCTCCTCCTCTTCTTACTCTTCTTTCTTCTTCCTCTTCTTTTCCTTCTTCTTCGTCTTCTTCCTCCTCCTCCTTTGAACAATTTCAGTTTCATAAGAAAATCTAAAGAGCCACTACTACTCCTTTAGTAGCATTAGGGGAGGTATATTTCCAGTCTTTGAGAGAAAGTATTGCTATATATCCTTAAGGTCATCCCTACATCCTTTTAACTAGTAAAAGCCAAAGAAAAGTGTGGTTGTAGTTCCTGAACCACGTAGGTTTCTCTTGGTATAAGGAGAGTTTATACTCTTTATCACTTAGTACTTGTCTCTTGACATTTGCAAAAATCAACTATTTGTTGTTTGTTTTAGAATGAGTCTCACTAGGTAGCCCAGAAACTTGCTATATATCCTGGCTGGTCACAGACTTATGGTCCTCCTGCCCTAGCCTCCAAAGTGCTGTGATCATAGGTATGACCTGGCTCTTCAAAGTAATTTTGCTTTTTGGAGATGATATGCTTCTTCCTATTTCTTCTTACTGCCTTCACCAGATTTGATGATGTTCTCTAAACTTTCAAATGTAAAGACTTGGGATATGTATGTGTTAAGAGGAGATTTCACAGACTAGAATTTTCAGTATGGCACGGGAAAGAAATATGCCTGAGACCCATATGTGTCCTGCTGCAGATGTCAGGAATGATGTGGCGCTATGGCAGAGATTTGTAAATAAGAGTTACAGTTCTAAGAATTAGTCACATAATGGTTGCTAAGGCTCATTCCCAGCAAGCCTTTTCTCTCTAGGCCTGTTACTGCTGAGCACAAAGTTAACTTGGACAGCTTGAGAGCCAGACTCCTAGGGTTAAGAGCAGTTTGCCGCTGGGATAGAAAGGTTCTGGGCTTATGGAAATTTTACATACACTTCTGAGATTTAGTTTTAGTTCACAATGTCAACATTCAAGTAACCCAGGGCACTTGGAAAGTCTCTTCCCCTTCTAGCTAATCCAGTGCCCTCCCTGTAGGCATCTGCATGAGTCACCCAGGTAGGTTTCTTTGCATTCTGTGTCTCTAAATAACCTTTAGGTACTTGTAATGTGCTTTAGATGGCTTTAGTTCTGTGATTTGCCATCTTTCTGTAGGCAGCAGAACTTTTCATTACATCTCATCCCATCTGTTGGTTGCACAGAATTCAGGTAGATGTATACCCTACTGTATCTTCATTTAAATGGAAAACAGCCTTTGCACGAGTTGAGCTTCAGCATGAGAGTTCTGCTTCTGCAAATTAGTTCTTACAGCATCCAGGAATAATGGAACTGTAGCTTAAAGCTTGCCTTAAGGGTCCCAAGATCAGCTGTTTTAAAGTTTTTGTTACTATCTGTAATAGTTTGGGTTTTCTAGAGGAACAGTCTCCTCCACTATAATTATAAAAAGAATGTATTAGATCAGCTTACTCAGGCAATACTCTGGAAATAGTAGCAACAACTACATCACACCACAGAAGACCAAGAACCTGGTGCCTCAACAGTCCCATTCTGATGCCAAAGACTTGGAGGATTCCTGGAGAACCACTGGTCCTCAGCCAACATTGGCAGGCAGGAAATGCTGGTTCTAATGTCTGAGAAGGAATCAGCAACGGCTATAACAAGGTGAATTAATTGGATAGCAAGAGGCAAGGCCAACTGAGCAAAAGGCAAATGATTTAGTTTTCCTTTACCTAGGCTGCTGATGTGAGGGTGATTCAAACTTGTGGGAAGTTGATATTTAAAAGCAGTCATCACACCAAGTTCATTCTTTGCTAATGTAATTTTCATTGTGTAATCTACATTGCTTATGGGCAGGTGGTTCAGACAGGGTCCTGTCCACCCTGTGCAGTAGAGGGCTCTGCAGTGGAACAGAGGAAGGACCCCAAAACATCGGAAGGGCCAGTCAGTCAGAATCAGGCAACACCAGAAGCAGAGGAAGAAAGGATTGGTGGGACTTTGTGAAGAGAGTATTCAGTGTTGTGTGATACCCTGGAGGTGAGGCCAGAGAAGTGGTGGCAGAGCCCTCATTAGAGAGGGTTCTTCCAACAGCCTGCTTAGGAATAGGGGCCATGGTAGTTCTGGGGTTTACCTGCAGGGCAAGAAATGTCTTCCATAGTCTGGGGCATTTGGACATGTCATCCTCAGGTTGGAGATACTGTTTGGGGAATTTAGGTGGTGTAACCTTGTTAGAGGAAGTGTGTCCCTGGAAAGACTTATGCTGCTTGTAGTTTGCTTTCTCTGCTTGGTGCTTATGGTAAAGAATGTTCCTGATAATACACTTGCCTCTTCCCCCACCTTTATGGATTCTTATTCTTCTGGACTTGTAATCCCAAATAAACGCTTGTTCTATAAGTTGTTTTGGCCATGGTGCTTTGTCATAGCAACTGAAAAGTAACCTGAATTTGGAGGGAACATTGGGCTGCATTGGTTATGCAGGACTTTGCTGTGCTTAGTAGTGGTTTCACATAATAACTGCCCTAGATTCCAAACAATCTAGCACTCAGGCATGGTACAGAGCGAGCTGCCTCAACAGCTCCCTGCTTTCCATGAAAGAGACCAATTTGTATTGAGACACAGATAGTTTGAGGATGGGATGTGCAAATGTGAAGAATGAAATCAGAAAGTACTCTGGGATAAAGGAGACTGCTTTTACAGTGGCAGTTAAATTATAGCATGGGCTTTGAAGGGACAATCGAACCATACCAGTAGGACTTCATGATGTAAACCTGGGGGGTATGTATGAGCCACTGTTTATTTTGATGAAGGAGACGCTACAGGTGGGCTGGTTGGAATAAATACAGCTCATGCCTGCTTCTGTCCCAGGGCAGGAACTGATGTCTGAACATCTGTAGGTTAAAGGAGGTGATAGGCCCAGCACTACTGATTCAGGCTGCTTCACCAGTTAACTATCATTACATTGTAATTGTGGCCTTTGTGGGTTGGGAATTCACATGGGGGTGATCATGTCTGGGGCTTTGGTCAGATTAAATCAGGCTGCCACTGGGAAGACTCACCAGCACAAAGCTTCTTGGCAGCTCTGGAGCAACACACTTAGCACTGGCTGTCAATGCATCCACATACTCCCCATCCAGCCTTCTTCCATGGTGACTTAGGGCCCCCAAACAGACTGTCCGAGCAGGTAAAGCAGCACCAGGCTGCCTGTGCCCAGATTCAGAAGTCACTTCAGTTGTCATTGTAGTCAAAGCAGCACAAAGCCCAGGGGAGTTCAGAGAGAGGACACAGAGCCACTCACCCTTGGGACAGGTATTATAAATGCAGTCTTGGAGTCTCTGTGGTGGAATGAGCATGGCCCCCATGGGCTCATGTATTTGAATACTTAGTCCCCAGTTGACGGAACTGTTTGGGAAGGATTAAGAGGTGTTGCTTTGTTGGGCCTGTTTGTTACTGGGGGTAGGCTAGGAGGCTTAAGAGCTCACACCAGTCCCAGTTACCATTCTTTCTCACTCTACTTATGGATCAGATGTAAACTCCTAGTCACTGTTGCAGCACAGTGACTGTCTGCCTGCTGCCAGGCTCCCTGCCAAGTCATAGACTTTACCCTCTAAAGCTGTAAACCTCCCTATTAAATGCTTTCTTTTGTAAGTTGCTGTGTTGTCTTGAATCAGAATGGACCCCCATAGGCTCATATATTTATAATGTTTATTTACCAGGGAGTAGAACTCTTTGAAAGGATTAAAAGGATTAGGAAGGTGTGGTCTTGTTAGAAGAAGTGTGTCACTGAGGGTGAGGTTTGAGGTTTCTAAATCCCGTGCCAAGTCCATTTGTGCCCCTCCTCTCTGGCTGGCAGATCAGGATGAAACTCAGCTACTGCTCCAGCACCATGCATGGTGCCGTGCTCCTCACCGTGATGATAATGGACTAAACCACTAAAACTAAGCAAGTCCCCAGTTAAATGCTTTCTTTTTTAAGAGTTGTCTTGGTCATGATGTCTCTTCACAGCATAGAACAGTGATTAAGACAGTCTCTTTGTATAAAAACACAGTGACACCATAGAGCTTTGCCAGAAATATTTGCATGTCCTTGAGTTGTCTTGGGAAGGGAACTGACTCTAAATACAAAGTTCATTTGTTTCTTACACTTGTAGCCTGAAGATAATTTTATACAGTGTTCTAAATAGTTTTCAGCACAAAACTGAATTTCATGCTATAGAATTTCCTGATTATAGTAGCATCATGCCAAGGTTCAAAGTTTCAGATTTGGGCACATTTCAGATACTGGATTTTGAGTCAGACATTCTCAACATTTTCATGTTTTTAAATCATGTATGGTAAGATGTCATTGTTGGGTCAGGACTAATTCTGTGTAGTTACTAGAGACATCTGTGCTCAGGCACCTGGTAGATAATATGCCTGGGACCTATTGTAGAAAGAGGTGGGTACGTGCTAAAAGGATGGATTCCTGCCTGGTGGATCACTGTTTCAGGCTCCAGTGAGCTTCTCTGGCCTCTGGCTGCCTCAGCTTATAGCATGCATAGGGAGAGCTTGGATTGAACCCTGGGTCTTTAAGGTGTACTTTTTTTTTTTTTTTTACTTTGTTAATGGAGGAGGAATGAGTCTTTCTTCAAAGTACATCCTTGAGTTCCAAATGTCAGAGCTACAAGAACACAGGAATCTTATTTTCTACTTTTTATAGTCTTGATTTTTCTGAAAACAGAGTGTATGTTTTATTGACTTCATGAACTCTAATTTTTTAGTGAACTCAAAATAGCATTTAAGAATGAAAATTTGATCAGTAAGAATCCCTGAATATTGTAGATTTAAATACTGATTTTCTTTTTCTTCTTCTCCTTTCTCTTGCAGCCGTTTGGGGCAACTTTGTTAACATGAGGTAATTGTTTTTAATTGCTTGGGCACTATGGTTGGGTTTTATAGACTCAGTTGTAACTCAGTTGGATCATGGGTTAATTGAAGATTTTTGGTAAGCTATCTATAGTGCTGTTCATACATTTGGGTGTTCCTTTCTTCTGTGGGTGTTCTTAAAGGATGCAACTGATTATAGTGTTTCTCCTGGTGAAGCTAATATGGTCACTCTGTGTTGCATACCCCCATCCTCCTCCTCCTATAGATGCACACAGTTGATACAATATATTACTCCTGTGTAAAGAGCATTCTGAATGGCTTGAGTTGGAACATAGGGCACAAATCTTCCAGGAGGATAACTTAGAAAAATTATGGTTGCCTTTCTGCCTCAGGGAGCCAGCTACAGCTTGAGTCTTCCTTAGGTACAAAATGCTTGGAACCAGAAGTGTTTAGATCTTAAAGAGATTTTGTTTATTTTGTTTTTCATATTTTGGGATATTTGCACAGGTATAATGAAATTTTGTGGGATGGGACCCATATTTATTTTGATGGGACTCATATTTAAACACAGGATTCACTTGTACTTCATACACATATATAGCCTGAAGGTGACTTTATAGTTTCTTTTGGTGAACCTGTGTTTTGACCCTGACCTGTTACTGTGGCATTTTTTGTTGTTGGTGTTATTGGTGCTTATCCTGTTTCAGATTCCAGGGTATTCTAGGGTCCAAATGTTTGGATTTTTACGTTAGGAATATTTGATCTGTACTAGATGTGGTTTTCTAGACCTCCATGTTTGGCGTTAAAGTTTGTGGGACTCTCTAGATTGAGTGTGCACGTCTTGTTGTTCTTATTTTTTTATTTTTTATTTTGGAGACAGTATTACACTGTAGTACAGACTACCTTTGAACTTAACAGTATAGCCCAGAATGTGTCAAGCCCATGATTCTCTTGTCTCAGCTTCCTAAGTGCCAGGATTATAGCCATTCATTACCAAACTGGTTTAAAAAATAATAATAATAAGCAGGAAGGATACTTGTAAAGATACAAGATACAAGATACAAGTAAGAATTCTTGTGTACCAACTTAAAAAAACATAACACAAAAGATGAGCTGAAGAGTAACAAACATTCATTGTGCAAAGAGATTTGCTACTATAGAGCAGTTTTATATTTAATGAAACATTTGCTCCTAGTGTCAGGATAAGGAAGAAACACTGCTGTTTGTGATGGGATCTTCAAGCTGTGCATAAGAAACAAGCTGGCTTCCCCAGCCCTCAGCACCCTCTTGTGAAATTGGCTTTGTAAGGTGGGTGGGGCTATGTTGATCAGATCCCCATTGATAGAGTATGACCCCTAACAAAGGCAGCTGTGTGTGGATAGGTGAGGTGCTCAGGTCTCATTTAAAGGTATTCTGATTTTACTTGGAATAACTCCAATTTGTGTTAAATACCTGAGAAAGCCCAGTAGACAAGCACAGACTCCTATAGACACTCTACACCCTACATCTTAAAATTTCTTGTTAGGTATAACATGGAAGTGAGATAATTTAGTTTAATAGAAACAATCTGTTGGGTAAAACCACTTGTTCATAGACCTGGGGAGATTGTTTCATGCTGTCTTAGTGCCAAGCCTTAGTACTTGAGCAAGGTGGCAGAAGGACTGTGAGTAGGATTTGCTTTGGGGTCACATCTTGAAGTCATGAAGCCTTTCAACTGATCTCAGTTCTATAGCTTTCTGTTCAACAGGTCTATCCAGGAAAATGGTGAACTAAAGATCGAAAGCAAGATTGAAGAGGTTAGTCTATCTTTTGCTTTGCTCCTGTTTCATTTGTGTGTTTATCTGTCAGTCTTCCTTGCTTTGTGATGCTATTCAGTGCTTTTGGAACTTGAACATCATTCTCTTCTATGAGGGGACTTTCAGCTTGCTTGTCAGTCTGTAGACCATTTACTCTATTAAAATCTGTTTTGCGTATGCCATGTGACCCACCGGGATTAGAGCAAAAGTAATGGAAAGCCTGTTAGGTTTAAAATTCATTTTTGTTCTTGTTCCAGATTGTTGAACCGTTAAGAGAGAAAATCAGAGATTTGGAGAAAAGGTATGCATACATTTTTGTTTTAACCTTAAAAAATGTCTTAAGATGTATGACAAGAAATATTAGTATTTAGAATATTCATCTCAGTTGAATTCATTATGTAGGAAAGTTACATATGATATAAAAAATTCTCAAGAGAGATCTTGTCCCTCTGTAAGAAGCTAAGTTTTTATAATTTAAATGTAGTGGTGGTTGTGTAGAGACAGGGTCTGTGTTGTTCAGATTCTCCTGGGGCTCACTGCAGTCCTGCTGACTTACTCTTCTGAATACCGGAGTTCCAAGTGTGTACTACCTACCATACCAGGTCCTGGATGTGGTGTTTTAAAACATTTTAAAACCCTTTGTCATTAAGGACTATTTCTATGAAACCAACAGATTTCCTTTAGGGAAAATAAGAAGGGGAGATTTCTTTTTTGCTACTTGTTTCATGTTAATTTTTACTATGATTTTGCTGAGGTCTAACAAGAGATCTTACGTTTAAAAAATCCTTCTAAAATCAGGGGTGGGAAGATACTTCAGTGGATAAAGTACGTACTTTTAAATACGATGAGAAATATAAAATATGTGCAACACAACAGATATGATATTGAGAGGTTTATTATATGAGCATGGAGACAAAAAGAAGTGAGAGGGGTACCCTAGAGAGAAACAGAGACGTAGGGAGCAAGAGAAAGAGAGGTACATAGGTGGGTTTATCCTTCTATATACTCCTGAGCAGGGCCACACCCTGTGGCAGGTGTGTAATGATATCACAGGATGCTAGGCAGACTGGGGCACAATCCTAACATTCCTCCCTTTTCCAATAATTAAAATATTAGGACATTGGATTGTCTTCATATAAGGTCAGTTAAAGTATATAAATATAGGTAAGAGGTGAGGAAGAGTGAGAGGAACACAAGCAAGAGCATTGAAATGTCTAGATGACATGGTGAAGGGGAAGGAAAAGCTCTGTCCTGAAAGTTCAAGGTAGAGGGCAGGGTATGTCAGCCATGTCCTACAGCACGTAGGGACACAGGAGTGCTGGCAGAACCTGGAGCTGTTTGTCCCTGGTCTGTAGCACAGCATTTCAGACTTTTTTTAATGGATAAGGGGTGAAAATATCAATGTCTTTGACTGCTTCCTGCTCACAGTAGGGTGGCAACAGGGGATTAAAAGGCTGGCATGTTGGCCAGATCCCAGAAGAGCAGCAGGCTGTTGCTTTTGCTGAGAACATCTGTAGGTAGGAGAGGCAACACAGGTACACTGACACAATCTGTGAGTTCGGACTAGAGCACCTGTGGGTAGCTGCTTTGGCATTGTCCTGCATGTAGAAAGTCTGACAGGATACTGGAACAGATATGTGGGCAGAAGGCAAAGTTAGTAGGTTAGGGAGAAAATTCCCTGTAGGTGTACATTTGAAACTTTTGGGAGAGCAAAGAGAAAGGCTTGAAAATAAGGAAAGAGACAATGCTTAAAAATATGGGGAGAGCAAAGAAAAGGTTTAAACATTGGGAACTTCCTTCCATTTTACCCAATTGCTGATGGTATTTAAAAGTTTAGTTTTGGATCTCTTGATCTGTCCAAGTTTGGTTGCACAAGGGTGTAAGCTTAGCAGCCCTTAGTGTGGTAATGGGGATTTGAAATTCTCCAAAGGCATCCCAGAGGAGCCTGGAATGGTGGTAAATGGACTGTTTTGCACAGGGAGGTGAAGTCAGTAGTCCATTAGGGTGTCCCCATAAACCAATTGTAACTCAAAAAGACAAGTACAGACTGTTCCAGCAACTTGTCAGTCAGCTCTGGTCAGTGACCAAAAGAGTGCAGCTCTCTGGATGAGCTGGCCTGAAGACACAGCCAACTAGTGCACTAGGATTTTTTTTGGCAGGTGGTGGTGCGTAAAAAATCAGTGTTCTCCGCCTGTAGGAAGAGGCCTAGTTGTAGATCAGAGAGAAGGACCAGCCAGTCATGCAGATCAGGGTTGAGTCTCTCTGCTCAGCTCTGAGTAAAGCAGAGAAATGTTGACAGTCTCTTGGACAAAGCGAAGTGTTTACACTGACTAGGAAGGGGGAATTCATTTAATCAGCAGGTGTTGGGTGCAGAAAGTTGGCAATCAGGTAGTTCGGGATGGGAGTCCCAAAACCAGTAAAAATGGGGAGGAATCCCACCCTCAGGGATAGGCAGTAGCTGAGAAATTTAGGCTGTTGATTGACAGACTTGTCTGGGATCCATTTGACCTGATAGGTGGATTTCTGTATCTTACAAGAATCCTTTTAAGTTTACAAAAAGAAGTAAATTTTAGACATGTTAACATCATCATTGTTTGCAATCTTTAGTGAACACACATTGTAGGAAAAGGCAGTAGGCATATAGCATAGCAGAGACTTGGGGAAAAACTTGAAAAGCATACATTCTCTTTGAGGAGAGCTTAGGAAAGGCAGAAGCGTCATCGATTGTTCTGGCATCTGTGGAACAGTAACATGGGGAGGACAGAAATCTGTAGAGCAGAAGGAGAAAGCATCACTTGATCTTGATTTTCAGCATCAGTACAATCAAGAAAGAGATCTGCCCAGAAGAATGGATGTATACAATTTAAGCATAATGAGAAACATTTTAAGTAAAAGACAAACAAAGAGAAATTTAAAATCTTGAATTTGGAAATATTATAGTGGGTCATGTAGTAGAATATTTTACAATAGATTAATAAATCAGAGCTCCATTGATCAGTGTCAACACTCTGAATATTATATATATATATTATATATATATATAAAACAATACCATAGCAACAGGAAGAAATAAAAAATCCTTTTAGACACGTTGACTTTCATAAGTTGGATTTACCAACTTAAAACAACTTCCTAGACAGTCTAGCATTCATAAAACATCTTTTCGGAAGCTTTATGACCTAGGTGAAATTGTTGTGAGCAGTCATTGTCCTTTAGCTAAAAGAATGGTAAAAGGAAATCTTGTAACAAGGTAGACTGTATCTAGACCTGACAGTAGCTCTAGGAGTGAGGCTTAAAGTCTGGTCTCCTGCATATGAAGAAGACTGGAAAGGTATCTGAAGCCTGTTTATCTTTAATCTTAGGTCTGTGAGTAAGACAAACCTGTTTGCCTTTCTAAATAAGAGCCTCTAGTATCTAGTTAGTAACTTTAACTAGGTAATGAATTGATCAGTGAACTTATAAGGCAGATACTTTGGGCTAAGGGGCTAATTGTCTGTTTTTTAGCTATCAAGCTAACATCAGCTTAGCTGTCAGTGCGATCAGAGGCTGGAGAAGGATAAATTGTAACCTAAATGAATCTAGATATTAATAAAGGTGACAGAGATGACTAGTTAGCCATATCCCAGTAAATAGACAGTTGACCCAGTTGTCTCATGTGGCAGCATGACAGTCTGGCATCAGACACAGAAGGTGAGAGGCTGTTTCTGTGGAAGGAGGACATGGAAGAAACTGACCTCACTTTGTTTTCAGCAACATGAGACAGTCACTCTCCGGGTGTCCAGTTTGTCCACAGTTCAGGCTGGGCCCTAGCAAAGGGCAAAATGTTGGGCACAGTCTTGCCCAGAAGTCATCATACCACAATCCAGGGTTGGAGTCAGCTGCCATTGTGCCCAAGTATTCTGAGACCCTGGAGAATCAACTGTTATGATCTGGGGTTCTCTGTTTTTTATTATAAACTTACACATGTTAAATGTCAAAATCAGCACATCTCTGAAAAGCTTAAGGGTTAGCATATTTGTTAAGTGATCTTGTCTGTGTCTAGTTATCTGCTCTAAACTATACCATGCAAACATAAAATTGAATGTGATGACCTTATTCTGTGTTTAACCTTTAAAATATAATTAATCACATTGGTTCTTAACATTGCTAAACATTCATTTTTGAATATGTTAAAGACCTTAATAATTAAAGACGAGGAGTTTAGGTTTTATTCCTGTTAAGTTGGAACCTTACTAAAATAAGCATAGTCCATAAAAAGAGAACAGAACAGTTTGTTTTATGTTTTAGTTTATAAAAGCCCATCGCTTATAAAAATTTAAAGCTATGTTATAGATTAATAAGAACAAGGCTAAATATATTTGTACGGTAGTGATTTAAGTTTTAACATCGTAACCAAATAAATGTTGATACAGCAGAATATTACATCAAATCCATTGATCAGGAACCCTCCAGGTGAAGCCAGCGTAGCTGGGGACAGAAGGAACAGCATTTATTTATTTGTCTAAGAATTAGTAAAGACGTAAGTTAGAAGTAAAAACATTTTGAATCAGGGTAAAACAACCTTAAAACTATAAAAATCAAAATTAGGTAAACATTCTAAAACACAGAAGCTGTATTTGGAGTTTAGAAAGGATTTGAACAGGGATGGAAGCATTTAGTAAGGATAGCAAGAGTATATACAATACCCAAAACGTAGATGGTGGTTAGTCACATGACTGGCCTTAGCAAAGATGGGGCGAAGGGTAGTAGCTCTATCTCCTGAGCGGCCAGTGGCAGGAGGTTTTGAAAATGGCAGCAAGGAAATAACTCCACCTCCTCTATCACAAAACCAACATGCCTACTGCCAAATAAATAAGTCCATCTCTTAAAGTTACCATGAAGTTCTTAGAACAAGGACAGAAAGCTGTCACATTCTTTGCCACAATATCACAAAAACAGTCTTTAACCCAGTCGCCAATACTGTTCTTCTCTGAAGCCTCTTGAATTAGGCCTCCATAGTCTGCATGACTCTAAGCACTACCGTCTTCCAAGTACTATGATGGCCTTGAGTTCCTTTATGAGTAGAGTGAGTTAAGGATCTAGTTTCATCCTTGTTCATGTAGACATCCAGCTTTCCTAGGTCTGTTTGTTAAATATGCACCTGCATTAAAAATGAGGAAGCTGCACTTTTGTGGCCATGTATCAGGATTCTTGGTTCTATTCCATTGGTCGATGTGTCTGTTTTTGTGCCAGTACCATGGTGTTTTTATTCCTGCGGCTCTGTAGTGTAACTTAAAATCAAGTATGGTGAATACCTGATAGTACTCATTGTGCTCAGGATTTCTTTGGCTCTCTGGGTCTTTTCTTCCATATTAATTTTAAGAAATCCCCCTTCTCAATTCTGTGAAGTGGTCATTGGAATTTTGATATGGTTTACATGAAATCTATAGATTGCTTTTGGTAGAATAGCTACGTTCACAGTATTAATCCTGTACATGGGAGGTCTTTCTGTCTTTTAGTGGTTTCCTCAATTTCTTCAGTGTTTTAAAGTTCTTGTCATCAAGGTTTTCCCACATCTCTGGTTAGGTTTATTCCAAGGTTTTTTGCTTGGTTTACCTGATTTCTTTCTCAGTATATTTGTCAATGGTATGTAGAAATGCCACTCAGTTTTTGATTGTTGATTTTGTATCCTGCCTTTGAAAGTATTTCCAGTTTTAAGAGTTTTTTGGCAAAGTCTTTAGGGTCTCTGATCTAGTCATATAATCTGCCAATAAAGATACTTTGATCTCTTCTTTCCTATTTGTTTTACTTTTTTCTATTTCTCTTGTCTTACTGCTCTAGCTAAGATTTCCAATCTTATATTGAAGTAGTGTAGAGAAAGTGGACACTTTCTGGATTGAGGGGAGTGCTGTGGGCTTCCCCACTCACTGTTAGCTATGATTCGTGTTCAGTCTTTACTATGGTGAAACGTGTTCCTTCTAGTCTAAGTTTCTTCAGGACTTTTAACACAAAGGGATAGATGTTGGATAGTGTCAGCTCAGAGAGCCTGCTGCATGTTCTTGCTAAATTCATCTCCATGTCTTTAAATGTTTTTTGAATAAAATAATGATTATTTTATTATGATGTGGCAGTTGGAACCCAAGGCCTTTTTTTTTCATCTAATATCATGTGATCTCTGTCCTTGAGTCCATTAATTCAGTTTACATTTTATATTACAATTTACATTTTACATTACATTGCTTTGTGTATTGACCATTCCCCGTATCTCTGAAATAATCCTGACTTGACTATGGTGAACGATCTGTTTTTTAATTTAGTTTGTATCATGAGGAGTTGCTGTCTTTTCCTCCCTCCAAGAATAGAGTGGGCAGACAATAAAGGGTCAGCAAAGAAGGGGAATACCAATTGAAAGGAAAATAGAAATTGAAGCCGTGGATGGTAGCATGATCCCTTAGTGTCCATTACAACTTGACCTCTGGATCTGGAGATTATATATATATATTGAGCAAAAGTACAGTTATGAAGTAGCAATGAAAATAATTTTATGGTTAGGGGTCACCACAACATGAACTCTGATAATGTGTTGCAGCGTTAGGAAGGTTGAGGACCACTGCCTTAGAAAGTAGGAATAGTCTCCATATTGATTTCTTGCTAAAATAGTTCTGCTTTCCTTGGTGTGTGAGGCCTGAGGGAAGAACCTTCTCTCTACACACAGTTTCACAGTGTAGCTCATGCGCTCCTGAGCCTATACACTGGTTCTCATTTATTCATACTGATTTTGCAGTCATTCTTGGTGTTTGGTGTGGTTCTAGTACCTTCCATAGAAATGAAATCATCACAGATTCAGTATATAAGGTAAGATAGTATTGCATAAAATCTGAGCACTTAAGCCACCTTTAGTGACCTGCTGTGCAAGTAGGAAGTAACGACAAAGGAAAACATTTTCACTTACTCCACTCACTGAAAACATTTTTGGTCTGCATACAGCGGAACTTAGAGAGCGTGTTGCATTCTGTTGCTAAATTCATTTCTATTTTTGAAATTGATCTTTGAATAAAATAAAGATGATTATTTTATCATGATATGCAGGTTGGAACCCAGGGCTTTCTGCATGAACTCACTGGAAGCAGTCTGCTGCCAAGCTTCATTCTTAACCCAGTGGTAACTTAGACTCTTAATGAGAATGCTTACTATTCTTACAGGTGTGTCCTAAAACCTAAGGTGAAAGTCTAAAACAACGTTAAATAATTGATAAGGTGATAATTGGGTCATCGTTGCTTTCTGTTGAGGTGCTGTTTGCTGCTTTGATAGCAGGGATGCACACTGTTCAGATCGGCTTTATTTCTAAAGTATACTCCCGAGAAAACTTCGTGCCATTTTCTTCCTGGGATAAATAACACCAAGTTTCCTTTCAAGGGGCTATAGTTGGCCTTCCATATCCTCGGGTTCCATATTACTTTCCACCAACTATAGTTTAAAGATACTTGGAAAGGAATTGTAGCTAGAGTGAACATGAACAGAGCTTTTGTTGTTATTCCTCAAACAACCTGGTGTAGTGACTGTTGACATGAGGTGCACCCTGTGTCAATACCAGACTCCACTGAGAGGATTCAAAGCATTACCGTCTAAGGGTCTGGATCAGATTTGTTCTCTCTACTCATTAAAGGATTTAAGGACAGGGAACATCTTGAGTCCAACAAATATCAGCAGGGGAAATCTCAGACATTATGGGCAGATCAGGTAGCTTTTATTAGGGGGAGGAAATATATGCACATCAACCATACATAGAAGAAGACCCTCTGTGGGAAGACCTTGAACCCTGGCCTTTCCCATGTTTTACCAGACCATGTCAGGGGGCTTGGGTGTCTGAAATCCAGCCCCTCCTCCAAAGCTGATGTTTTAAACAGTTTTGAGGGAATCTCCTTTTCTAATTTAGAATTGGTCAGCTTGCATAATGACAGGTAATTAATATGCCCACAACTTCGGGGTCAACATTGTCTGATCCCCACCTTACAATTGAACTTATCAAATAAGTCTACTGCAGAGAAACCCTGCCAAAAGGGGGAAAATCCTACCAAGCCCTTAGGCCTTTATCTCAGGTCAGGAGTATGAGGAAGAAGCCAGAAGTTTGACATCTTTGCTATCCATTTATGCCCCCTCTTCTGTGTCTAACTGTCTAGATAGGCTCTCAGAAGCACACTGGCGGACCATGAGGGTTCTGTGTAAGTGCTATTCCCTTGTGTAAGAGAATTGAACATGCTCTCTTCTTAGGAACTTCTGGGGGTCTTCTGGTTAATCCCTGTGAATGCTGAGTCCAGAGGTTTGTTCGTGGCTAATGGATATGCTCACTCCTGGCACTTACTTGACAGTGTCGTGCCTTTGGTCCTCTCAGAACCATGTGTTTCTCCTTCCACTTTATCCTTCCAGTGTGTACCTGCCAACTCACTCCCCCGAGAGATAAGAGTGAAACTCCTGTCTTGGGTCTGTAGTTCAGCAGTAAAGAAAGCTTGGCTAAGATGCTAGCAGCCTTCACTTTGATCGCCAGCTCTGTTTAAAAAAATAATATCAAAGTACAGTGGTTCTTGAAGAAGCCACAGGGAGGAAAGGAACTGCCATGTTGAGTTCTGTCTGGATTGCCTACTAGAGGCTGTGTCTCTGCTCTCTGTTGCTGCCAGCATGTAGCTTCTTTCATTATCACCTCTATTCCTGGAGAGTGGGAAAAGAAAGTGACTTGTGACTTAACTCTGAGAAGCTGGAGAGGAATGGATGAGGTGTGTGTAGACCTCCTGACTTTTATGTTTCCAGCCTTCATGTACCTAAATGAAGGACATAGTATAGAAAAGAATCATTTGTCAAGTAGGTCATCTGTCCAGCTTTCCCAGATCTTCCAACTTAGCCTCCCCTGCCCCAAGGCCTTTGCTCCCCACAGCACTGAGAATATCTCATGTGTCTTGACTCTTAGCAGGACATGCCAAAGACAGTCTGTAGCTGAGATGGCCACTGTGGGCCTTGGGTGAAGCAGAAGGTGCTGAGCTGCACTGAGCTGCCTAGCAGCTTCCTTGGAGGCTACAGAGCTGAGAGCCGAACATTGACACCCTTGTCTTCATAAACCTTTCTGTTTGCCTGTGTTATAGTGTACAAGGGAGCTTACTTTTTGAGAACATGGAAGCTCTTCCTCTGCTCCATTTTAGCCTCCTTGCCTACTTGCTCCCAGGGAACAGGCTTCTGTGTAATCATTGTCATGTTATATTCAGTGACCATAGCCATGTGCATGCTGGGGACAAAGACATTACAAACATTTTCACATCTCTTCTGTTACAACAATAACTACAAAGCTGCACACCGATTACCTGCATTTATAAGAGTATGCATTTAAGTCTGCATTCATTTCCTTTGGCTGCTTCCTATGCTAATTAGATTCTTCTGCTCTTGAGACATCAGTGTGCACTGAAGACCCATGGAGTCTGAAGGTCAGGAAAGCATTGGAAAAACAAATAGCAGACAAAAATTATAGACGATCAGTCACTGTGCCACCAGCTCTGGTGAGAAAGGGACTGCAGAAACATCCAGAGTAGAAGACAGTTGTGTTCTGTTTCTTCATTATCTTGAGAGACATCTTTCACATGAACTTGTGACTTCATAATGCTCCTGTATCCAGTGTATGTGTGTGTGTCTGTGATTGATACTGACGGTTGAACTCTGTTTTTCCATGCTTTCTTACTCTTACATCCTTAGCTCTTTTTATTTCTGTTTTTGGGAGAAGGCAGTATCTCACTGTCAGGCTGGCCTGGAACTCTTGATCTTCCTGCCTTGCCTCCCCAGGCTGAAGATTAATGTTTGCAGCACCACCATGTTTAGTGCATTCCATGTTTGACCTGGGTGAGTACTGGTAGTGCTTCCCTCCTGCTACTGCCAGCCAGCAGCTGCTTTTACCTTCAGCCTGAGTCTCCAGTCAGAACTGTAGTCCAAACAGGCATAGGTAAGGAATGTCTTGAGCTAGAATTATCCAATGTCCTCTCTCTCTATTCCTCTATTGAGGAGAAAGAAGTGGCAGCTGTGCTCTCATCTGAGAACAGATGGAAAATATAGTCAGCTGAGATATTTTCTTTCACAAAAAGATATGTATGTATATAGATTTGTAAAAAGATGCCCCTTTATCAATATAGCAAAAAAGATCAAAATTGTTTGTCACAAAACATGTAGGGATAACATTCACCATTTTCCTGCATGGTTTGTCAAGCCAGGCTTTGTCCATAGGATTCTGGGGAGTGTTTTCCTGTGCCATCTATACAGAGCTTGGGGAGTGACTTGGGAGCCACATTGGACTGACTTTTCCTTTTAATCTTTTTATACTATAGTTTCACCCAGAAATACCCACCAGTAAAGTTTTTATCAGAAAAGGACCGGAAAAGGATTTTGGTAAGTTTGCATATAAGATGTACATTTATAATATTATTATTAATATAATAATTTTACTATTTATAATATTTAGATATCTGCTTTATGTGCAGATTCTGTGTTATCAAAGTCTACCTCCTCAGGTACCCAATTCAGTGTTTTAAATTTATTTGCATTGTTTTAATGGCATCTCATACTGACAAGAAACCTTGTACCAGGGATTTACCTCCTTTGAATCTTTCATGTGGGTGAAATGATAATGCACTATGCTTTCTTGTGTCTGGCTTCTTTCACTTAGAGGAGTGTTTCCAGTGTTATTCCATGGCCTTCCTTTTCATGGCTGAACAATATCTGTTGTATGTATGTGCCATATCTTGTTTGTCCATTTCTTAGTTGATGGGCACTGGAGCTGTGTCTACTATGAAGCTATTGTGAATCTTGTTACGAACATATGTGATGTTGTGTAGACATTTGGCTTTTTTCTTATGTACTCATGGATAAAATTAATTCACATCGAAAAAAAATTAAACTGTAGTCAAAAGTGACATGATCTTGCATTTATAAAGTTCAAAAGGAATCCCTGTAAATAGAATATCTACAAGTAACCAAAGAGTTCAAGGTTGAAGGATGAGTTTTTTATGGAAATACTTGAAACTTAACACCTGCAGTTTTTACCTTTTCTGTTTCTTGGACCACATTGGTTAATATCCTGGGGGCTTCCCTGACTAAGAGTCTCCCTGTTAAATATTAACTCAAGCTCTCCAGGAGAAAAGCTGTATCTTATTGTTTTGTAGGTAGCTACACAGAGATTTTACTGTTGTATTTTCTTAAAGTCACATCTTTATTGGGGCAGCAGTCACATACCATATAATTCACTGTTTGTTTAAAGTGTCATTCATTGGTCTATTGTAATCCCAGAATAACACAGCCAGTCCAGTTTACCATGGTCACAATGTCCCAGAACCACCATAATGCAACCCTAGGCAGCTGCTTACCTTTTTGTCTGCATAAGTCTGCCAGTCAGCTTCATCACATGGATGGGGTAATGCTACATTTGTCCCCTTGTGATGGGTGCTTCCACTTAGCATAATGTTTCCAAAGTTTATTTAGGATGCATTAGGGTTCATTGGCTGTTTTTTGTATCTTTGGATACTTTTTTTAAAAAGTTGATTGTTCTTATCACTGGATCATAAAGAGTGTTTTTTATATATTTTTGTAGGTTCTTTACCACATTTTTTTTTCATGTTTTCTCATTGTGTGAGTTGTCTTTTCACTTTAATGATTTTGGTGTTTGAAGAACAAAAGTTTTATGTTGGTATGAAGAATCAATCATGGACTTGGAGAGACGGGAGAGCTCCTCTTTTTGTGTGGGCTGTGACTCAAGGCAATGCTTTGGAAAAGTCCAGCACCCTCCACAATTTCTTTGTTTCTTTTTAATTTATATATTCATTTTATATCCCAATTGTAGTCCCCTCCTTCCTTTCCTCCTGGTCCCTCCCTCCCACCCTCTTCCCCCATCCTCCCTTCCACCAACCCACTCAAGCGCATCAAATCACATCAGTACTGAGTTCACCCTCACCCACTGAGGCCCCTTCAGGACGAAGTGATCGAAAGCAGACAACAGAGTCTGTGGTCTTGCAAATTTTCTTTCTTTATATCTTACTACAACAAACGCACTTAGAAATTTTGATTCATGTGCCGTCTTATAGATTTCACACATTTCAGAATCACGTAGTGCTTGCATATTATTGCCAAAATCTAAAACCTTTCATAATGTTGTAAGCCTTAGATACAGTTTGTTTTTGTTTATTTGCTGGGAAAAATAAATTAACATGCTCACCTTGAGCAAGGCTGTTTGAGCTGCCCATTAGTACGCAGAAGAGCAAGAAGTCCATGCACATTGAGATGAGCTTCTAAGCCATATTTTGTTTCTCTGTTGGTCTTCCTGGGGAAGCTTTGTAAAGGCCAAACTTCCACTAGTGTTATTTCCATTTGAAACAGTTGTTTTATGAAATAAAATTTATAATTAGAAAAGTGTAACTATATAAGAATATTATTAAAAACCTTAAATCTTTTCACTAGAATAGAATTGCTTAAGACAGAAACAAAAGGAATTAGCCAATGCTCCTGCACAAGATGCCTCCAAGAGTTGCCTGTGCTGAGGCTATGGGAATGTTAGAAGTGCATGTTTATAGTTTAGTCTGCTGTGTTTGTGCTTCCTTGGATATCTCCAGGTCTTTTGGCTTCAGAGATACTAGAACACCACAGAGATGATCACATCAAAAGCATTTGCACAGTGATGTGTGGCGTGTCAGTGAAATCACTGGAGTTTTTAAGTTTTAATCATGGCCTTCTTGGGAAAATGTATCTGGATGGTGCAGATTAAAATTTCCTGTAGACAGTGGTACCTCTGGCCTGTAGTCCTAGCTTCTCTAAAAGCAGAAGCAGGAAAATCACTAATTCAAGACCTCTGGACTACAAAGTGGCTTCAGGCAATGTAGCAAGACCTGTCTCAAAAGTAAAAAGAAAAAACAAACAAAACATGGCCAGGATCTGGATGTGGCACTGGGGTAGAGCACTTCATATCATGTGTGAGGTCCTAGATTCAACCTCCAGAAAAAAGAGATTAAATGAAATGAGATCTCATACCCCTGAGTCAAGTGCTAGAATATATTATTTTAATCAGATATTTCCCCATAAAAATCCTTATATTATAAGGACTATAGGTAGAATATAAGTATATTGCCATAATGTGGGCACTTTATAAGGAAAAAAAAGGCATATTTAGCTCCTAGCTTGAGAGGTGGAGCATCACATGATGCTCTGGAGGATCACCTTGGTAGAGAACATCACAGCTGTAGTATGTGGGGACCAGAAAGATGGCACATGACACAAAGCCCTTGCTTTTTTATGATGACATCTCTTGAGAAATAACGGATCCCCGAGCTACAATATCTTCTGAAAATAGCATCCAATCCACAACAGTAGGAGAGCTGAAGGAAAATACAGTCTGGGTGTAGGGATGTGTGGTGGGTGAGCTTGTACCTGCAGGCTTGGAGTTAGGAAGATTCCTTCAAGCTACTGAGTGATTATCTAAGAGTATCTTGAAAATCTCAGCTTCTCTGGTGTCTCTTTATGTCTAAAGCAAAGGGGTCGAAAGAAATATCCTTCATTTGAGGGAAGCTGGTCTTGGCACTTTCACTCAGCTGCTGCATTTCTAGAGCATAGAGAAATGGCTAGTTGGTATTTTCTGACTGGTCTTCTTGGTATCTGTCCCAGGTCCTTTGGCCCTCTTACTTGTGGCCAGCATCATGTACTCCATGAGATGTTAGTGGAACAAGAGGTTCATGGATGGTGAAGTCTTTTTAAAACTACGTATCTAGTCATTTGTATACTTTTATTTTAGAGTGAACTGGGTTTTCTTGCTGTTAAGCCTTTCAGATTAGAAGAGTAGGTATAGGGAAGGAGGACTTCTTCATATCTTATCACCCACCTCACCCACCTCACCCACCTCAAGTCTCATATCTCATACCACCTCATCTTATCTCACCTCATCGTAAGTCACCTCACCTTATCTCATCTTACTAAGTTTCCCAGGCTTGTCTGTAGCTTTTGATTCTCCTGTCTCAGCCCACCCAGTACTAAGATTGTAGGGAACATTAGTAAACTGAAGTCCAAGTGGAGAAACAACAGGATAGGATAGTGGCTGCCATCACTATCTTCCTCCTGAACTGGTGCTTTATATTCCTATATCCCGTTCTCTGCCCAGAAGGAAGTCATCTGTTCTCGCCCTCCACCCCTATGGTAACATTCAATTTGAATGAATTCTTTTCATTTTCAGAATATGTTAAAATGTAATCAGCATGGCACTTCTGTGGTGGTTAGGATTTAGGAAGCATGTTGCTGCTGGCTTCCTGTACTGGCCCCTTTGGTGCCTCATTGGCCCTTAGACACCTGCAGCCTTTGTGTTTCTGCTCCTGTTCAGATGTAACCAGGCAGCAAAGCATCCTTTATGGCTTTCCTCTTTATTAAAACATCTATGGTTCTCACTTGTTCTTAGAAATAATTGGGAAGATGCTAGTTTTTCATGACATCCTTTTAAAGTATCTGAAATATCATATACTTTTTTTTGGTAGTCAAGTCCTCTGTATTTTGCTGATCACTTTAAGAGAGTGATTCTAACATTATCAGTAGTGGTTTTATGTATGTGTACCATTGTCCCTTCACACCTGTAAGGGTGGTTTCTAAGGTTCATGGGTAACAGAATCTAAGGGTGACCGCATCTCCCCTCTTCTGCACTTTAAATTATCATTCAGGTGAAAATGCCAAGAAAAATGACTGTATATTCAGTTTAGATACAGCCATCACAGACTACACTACTTTTTCAGTTCCAGATCCATTGAATCAATGGATATGGACCCTGAAGATAAGGAAAGGCAGCTGTTGGCATGGTCAGTATTTCCTCTGTTGTAAAGCAAGTAGAAACATTTTGAACTGAGTAGCTGTAGGTTTTTGTGCTAGTCCTTGAGTATTGTCATGATTGAAGATAGGTGAGCAGTATTCAGGTAGTAAGGCATCTTTGTTCTGGAGTGTATATGTCAAGATGCTACCTTTCCTGTTTATATCTTTCCTGCTGCTAGAATTTTAGTTGTGTCTGTGCCAAAGATGTGTCTCCATGTCATCTGTCATCACTGTTTTTCGGGGATGTCCCAATACAGATCACTGGAGGTGCGGGCTTTGTGGGCTCCCATCTGACTGACAAACTCATGATGGATGGCCATGAGGTGACCGTGGTGGACAACTTCTTCACAGGCAGGAAGAGAAACGTGGAACATTGGATTGGCCATGAGAACTTTGAGCTGATTAACCATGATGTGGTGGAGCCTCTCTACATTGAAGGTGATTGGTATCACATTTTATTTTTTGAGTGTTTTTATCATATCCTAGTTTCTTTAAGAAGAATGCCAGGTGAATGCCTTTCCACTGTCATGTGGCCTTCCAAGCCTTGAAAGTGGTCTGTGGAAGTAGCACCTGTGTGATGCACAACATTATGGTCTAAATGTTGCATGTTGAGATTCTAATTTCTAGGGCAATGGGGCTGGGAAGAGGGGTCTTGAAATAGTTCATTATTAGGGCCCCGATAGTCCAAAATACTCCCTCGCCCATTGAACACAGTGAGACACAATGAGATCCATCATTTATAAACCAAGAAGTAACTCCTTCCCAGACTTCAAGGTATCATCAGGCACCGCTGTCTCTGACTTCCCAGCCTCCAGTGTAGAAGTGTATGTCTCTTATTTATAAGCCAGCAGTGTATTTTATTATAGAGGGCTGAATGAACTAAGACAACAGCCCTGCTGCCTGACAAGGCTGTTGCCTGATGCTTGCATGTTGTTACTTTTAGTATCTTACAGGAAGTTGGCTATTGTAAATGGACCAAAGATACATCTATAAAGCTTTGTTTTTCAGGGTGCTTATATTGCCAAGTACCATGGGCCTTTGGGATGGGTGCCATATAGAAGTCCTTAGTTCAGTGGTTTTCAACATGTGGGCCACAACCTTTTTGAGGATCAAATAACCCTTTTACAATGGTCGCATAACACCAGATATTTATATTACGATTTATAACAGTACCAAATTATATTTTTGTAGTAGAAACGAAAATAATTTTAGAGTTGGGAGTCACCACAACATAATGAACTGTATTAAAGGGCCACAGTATTAGGAAGATTGAGAATCACACCCTTAGGTTGTCAGGGGCATACTCTTAAAGGGGATTGTGGGACCTCACCCATTCTCTTTCTCTGCCTCAGGACTTATAATAAAAATATTTTGTTACACTGTACACTTGTGCTGTGATATGGCCCCTTCCCAGATTATAGCTTCCAGAATTGTCAGCCAAAATAACCCTTTGCTCTTACAAGTTAATTATCTTTGGTATTTTGATACAGTGACAGAGCTTCTATTATAGCTTTTGAATAGTAAAATCTCAGTTTTAAATGTATAAAGCATTCAGGGAACCTGGCCACTTTACAAGATTATGTTGGGACAATAGTATGTGAGCAGAAGATTTGCTCATAACCTGCAGACGCTGTTCAGTGAGCCCTTCTATGGGAAAATGAGCCTTTGCATAGGTGATTGAGAATCACACTCTGGCTCTCAGTTTCCATGAAGGTTGTCCTTACAGTAGAAATCAAGAAGGATTCAGACACTTGGAGAGAAAGAAAGGCCTGTGAAGATCCAGGCAGAGTACCATTGTGCAGCCCCCAACTGAAAAAACGGAGGACTTGCCATTGGAGCCTTTGCACATGACTAGCCAGTACCTTGTGCTCAGACATCTGGTTTCTATAATGGTGAGAATGTAAACAAAATCTGGTGTTTTACCCCTTAGTTATGGCATATCAGTCACACCTATCAAAGGAAATGAGTTCAGGAGTTCAGGGGCTTAGATAACATTGAGTTCTTCCTCTGAATTCCTCCATGGTATGCTGTGAGAACTGCCACCTGGGAACCTAGCATTATGCTCTTGTCAATCTAACAGCAGCATAGGAGCTAAGTGCTGGCATACTCCACCTCCTTTAACAATACAGAAGCCCCAGGCTAGCTGGAGCCTGCTACAGTCAATAGATTCCTGCTTGAGTCCAAGGCTTCTGCAGCCGCATCCACCCACACTGAATATACAGTGAAGGCTTCACATTGCTGATTTTGAAGATGTGTTTTGAGGCTGTGTAGCATTTATATCTTACATAAGGTCCTCCTGTGTGTTTTCTATAATACCTTTGCTAGAATTTCATCAGTACAACAGTCTAAATGTGAGCCATACAAATGAGACTGCATCTTCTTCATGTATAAACTGACAGCGTGACTGCTCCATGGCATGGTAAAGGGGTTTTTATTGAAATAATATCCTGAAGTATCTGGAAAAGTTCAAAGCAGAAAAAGTTTTAGAGTTAACATGGCCAGCAGATTTGATCTGGCCATGAGAAGAGCAGAACATAGGGCAGGGTAGGGAGGAAGGACCAGAGGGAGAGATGGGGGGGATGAATAGGGAGACAGCATAGGGGAGCAGCGAGACAGAAGGCATAGCCAAAATAGCAGGGTTATAAGGAGAATCAGTAGTGGGGGTGGGGTAGCCAGTGCACTAGAGAAGTTTAAGGTAGGGGAAAAGATATGAGGAGCTAGGGAACCTGGATGTCAGCATGTGCTTTGGTATGCTAATAGGTAATCATTTGTTCTTTTTGCCTTATGGACTTTAGGGACTGGACCAGTTTTCTTTGGATCTGACATGTCATAGTGTAGTGGTTTGGTATCTCTCACTTCTACATTGAGCACTGTCTTTAGAAAAAGGTGTTAGTAAATGTATTTGCTAATTTCATGCAAAACCAGTGTTTTGGTGTAAATATCTTGGTTACTACAGAGGCAGGGCATTTACTAAAGAAAACCAAACTGCCAGCCAGACCTGGTTGCACACTCATTTAATTGCATAACTGCAGTTCAAAGAAAGCTGAGGCAGGAGGATTGTGTTTGAGGCCAGCTTGGAATATACATAATGAGACACTTGTCTGGGGAAAAAGAAGAATAAAAAAGAACTCCAGATAGTTTTTTTGTTTTCTTTTGTTTTTTGTTTCCTGGTTGCTTTTTAGCGCAAGAACAGGACTTATAACTGTGGGTATAGATCTAGCATTTTCCCCAAGATCTCTTTAGCCTTTTTTCGATTTATTAGAATCTTACATTTTAATTCAGTCTTATGGGTTTCTTGACCCTTTGCTCTAATTTTTTTTATTTTAAAGCAGTGACATCTTAAGATGATAGGATCATGTGATCTAACCCAGTATTTTAAAACATAACATAGTGTTCTTTGTTGTCTAATACACCTTCTCCACAGTATTATTTTAAAGCATTTACTTGTTTAACTGGACTAGAGTTGGCTCACCTTGGAATTAGACTATAGTTTTTACAAAGTAGGTCAGGTGACCTCCTCTCCATCTGGACTTCCTTGTGGGTGGCTGTGGGTCAGCTGAGGAAATGCTTGCTACATCCTAGCAGTAGGAGTTCTGAAGTTGCCCATACCTGGATTCACCTCTAGGTGAAATAGGACACTTCTAGAAAGTTTTATGTTGTTGCCTCAAAGGCTATGAACCAACTGTGCAAAATGCAAACTCATGTTGAATAGTTGAGGCATCTCCTCAGAAAGGGATCAAGGGAAAGTCAAATAGTTTCATAGGGAGACTGGGCAAAGAACTGTCTGAAGGAGACCTGCAAAATCCATAGAAGCCAGGCACAGGGGCATAACTCACTGCTGGTAACCTTGAGAGGAGTCACAGAAATTATCAACATCCTTAGTCCTCTGCTGAGGCTGTTAAGTTTTGTTTTGTTTTGTTTTTATGAAACTGTTTCTCTTAACTTATTTCTTAACCCAGCTATCACATGAATAATTGAGACTCTTTTATAATACAAGGCTTCACAACACAATCTTAAGCAGTTTAAGTCTGTTCTTAATCTTCTATGCTATTTTGTCTTACTACTAGCAAACATCTCCATGGTACTTGGACTTTGTAGCTTTTCTCAGCACCAGCTCTTTCCTCTTGATCTTCCTTGGGCCACAGTCTACCTGAGGATGAGGCTGAATTCCTTCCTTCCCTCCCCACTTCTCCTAATTCTTCCTCCTCTGGCTGGCAGGAAGTCCAGCCCTATTCTCTCCCCTGCTCATTAATTGGCTGTAAGCTGCATTATTTACATTTCAGGGAGACAGTTAGGGAACAGTGCAACCAGACATGGAGGGGGTACAGAAATCAGCATTTAAACTAAATGGTAACCCTATGCCTACAGTTAAGAGTCCATCATTGGCATTCAGATTGGTACATCTGAAGCTATTTTTCCATTCTGTAGCTTAAAGCTTGGGTGCCAAACTTACTGTTCTTCCAGGATTTGGTAATTTTGTTCTCTCCATTTCCATCTTACTCTTTTTGGCAGATAATAACTGTTTCATCTAACAGCACCAGAAAATGGATTCTTTACAAGCTCACTTGCAACATTCTGCAAGATAGGTTGTTTCCTGTTCCATAAAATGTTGCACAACGAGCCAAAAACTCATACAACGTAGTGCTGTCAGACTACACTGAAAGTAAACCAGGAGTCCATGGCAGAAAGATAATTTGGGAAGCCTGTGTCTCTGAGATGATCTTCATAACATAGGTATTTAACTGGAACTGGTGAGGTAGCTCAGCGAGTAAGTGTGCTTATTCTGCAAACTTAATGGCTTGGGTGTGATTCATATGTTTCTGCCCCGAGGATTGTGGGTAGAGACAAGTGGATCCTCAAAGCTCACTGTCTGGGCAGCTTAGCTTAGATAGCATTCTTTTGGTTCAGTGACAGACCCTGACTCAAGCCAGTGTGAAGACATGCTAGGACCTGCTCTGGCTTCTACATGCACACACACACAACTCTCACACCTCCACACTCATGTTTGTGAATCTACATGCAACAAACGTACAGGTTTATTGGGTTAAATGAAAGTTTAGTTTCTTGCTTATGTTTAATTGATAAAGAACTAAATGGGAAATAGGAAAAATGTTTACTTAAGGTTTGCCTAATACGAATAGCCAAATCACTATGAATGTAACAGTTAATTCCTGATTATTTTGTGGTTCTTCCTGCTGTATGTAGTTTATTTTATTTATGTGTAATGATATAAATGTATATGTTTTTAAAAAATATATAATATAAAAAACATCTAAATGGGAGATAAATATTTTTTCTCTTTACAAAAATTTATTTATTTTCCTAGTGATAAAAATAAAGCATAAATATACGTGTGTGTGTGTGTGTGTGTGTGTGTGTGTGTGTTTTAAAGGAAATTTGGAAACCTATCAAAATCTAAAGAAAACTATCCTGAATCCTCATTTCAGAATGCATTTATTGGTGTTAGTATTCAACTATTTTTCTAAAAACAGGTGAAATCTCATTTGTGCAAAATTTAAAAATAAATGTTGTAACAGTCTCTTACATTTCCAGTCCCGACTGAACGCTGGAAACTTCTGTGGCTAATGTCTCTCATTGGTAGTGTCTGTTAGTGAACAGCTAATACAAGTAAATACTTTGTGCCTCTCTTTTCTTCAAAAAGCAGCTTGTGACATACCCCTGCACCTCATTTTCTTCCACAAACTCTTCTGTGTCATACATAGAAAGCTACTTAATTTTTTAAAGGAGGTGTTTACTGTTTTGTTATGTAGCCTTACTAGATCTTTCTACAGAAACATACTTCTTCCACTTTAGTGTCATTACAAAGTCTCATCACATGAACATAGTACAGTCTTATTCTCTTCATTGGTGTTAGATTGTTGACAATTGAAACTGTCAGAAACTTGCTTCAGAAAGCTGTGCTATATGCCTTTGGAATAGTCATCCTAGGACTCTTGTTTAGCCTCCTGAAGCAAAGAGCCTGGATTTTGCTGGAAGCTCTTCCATTTTGCTTTTCCAGCGTCTGCATAAACATAGATGTAGAGGGTAGCACTTCTGCAGCACTCATGAAAGAGCCCAAAAGAGAAGGGACAAGAGGGATTGGCAGAACGCTGTCTACTTGGCAAGCTCATGTGACAGGGGCAGCTATGCTCATTTACCCTAAGCCACAACATCCCTTTGCCAAACACTTAAATGCTGGGAGAGGCCATGGGAAGGACACCAGGGAAGGGGAAGTAAAAGACCTGAGCTACTTCTCCTGGGCACCAAAGGTGAAAAGTTGGGTTGGGAAAGTGTGTTTGCAGAGGGGCTTTCGTCTTTGGTAATGTAAGCATTAGGGGCATGTTGTACTCTTAGGAATATTTTAGTTAATTATAATTTATGAATTAATGTCTCAACTTTGATTTACCACCCATGTGTAAATTTATACTGAAGGAGGTAGTAGGTCTCAGAGGTCCTTTCTGTTTAATTTGCAACAGAAGATTATGGACACATGAGGAAGAGAGCCCCAAAAAGCCCCAGGCTACGGCTAGGCCAGGCCTCTGACATGTGCATCCTGCATTGAAGTTCTGTTTGGTAGGAACCTAGGCCCAATCCCATTCTCCCATTACACTGAGAGGCATGGGAAAGGTTGTACATCTCCTGGAATCCTGCTGCTCTCTGTAAATGCTGCTGTCAAGGATGGCACTGGGCTACAAGCTCCATGTTAGGAGCACATCCAGAACAATCCTCCCTAAGTGCCTCTGCTAGTTGGTTTTCTGTCAGCTTGACACAAGCTAGAGGGTTTGAGAAGAACCCTCATTTGAGAAAATGCCCCACCAGATTGGCCTTTGGTTAAGTCTGTGGGGACATTATTGATTGATGAGTAATGTTGGAGGGCCCAGCTGATTGTGGGAGGTACCACCCCTGGGCTAGTGGGCCTACATACTATAAGGAAGCAAGCTGAATAAGTCATGAAGAGGAATAAGCCAGTTAAGCACTGGCCCACTGTAGCCTCTCTATCAGTTCCTCTCTCCAGGTTTTTGTCTTGAATTTCTGACCTGACTTCCTTTGATGATGGACTATAATGTGGAACTGTAAGATGAAATAAACCTTTTCCTCCTCAAGTTGTTTTTGGTCATGGTGTTTGATACAGCCATGAAAATCTTAGCTAAGACAGTGCTCATGGAGGATGGTCCCAGATCCCATTGGATACAGCATCTGTAGTCTCAGGTCCTACACAGACACTATGTACACCCACTTGGCACTTAGTATCCTATGCACCACGATTGCTGTGAAGCAGTTGTAGTTGAATCATGACAGGGAAAGCTTCATGTGTTCCGTTCAGGTGCAGCCCTGAGGATAGTTTTGATTCTATGGTTGGTCTAATTTGTGAATATAGACCCTTTAGAAATGAGGCTGACTGCATTTGCCAGGTCTTTGACTTGGAATGTAGAAAAGAGAACCTTACAGAAGCATTCTTTATGCACATATTCATGAGAGACTCCTAGTGGTATCAATCTTTAGTGTAATGGCGCACTCCTTAATTGGTGTGTACCAGTGCTGGTCCTTCAGCATGGCCACCGTCCCAGAGGAACCGCAATGCCACCTGCGACAGTTGCAAGTTCAGCATAGTCAAGAGCAACATGTTATTGTGCAGTTGGCTCCCTAAGGATCTATCTGGGGGAAGATAATGTCTGATTTCCCGGGTGCCTTCTGAAAATGGGTCTGGGGGTTCTCAGGAATTCTCTGAGATACACAGTGTCTTTTTCCATCTATAGGATACACAGGAAGCTCCTTTCTGGTGGCTGTTGTTTCTGCCATCCTCTGCCAAACCTGAGTGCCCTTGTGCTCTTTCTTCCCAGCATATACCCAAGTGGCAGACCTGATAATTGGAGGTCTCTCCAGGTTCTTCGTAGCTAAGGTCACAGCTCATAGCCGTGTAAGTGCAGAAGGGTCAGGGCAGAAGCACTGGCAGCCCACATCCAGAGGCACCACGGAGCAGCAGATTGAGTTGGTGGCTTGGCCGGCTGCTATATACCTCCAGGCCAAGTGCCATGATCATTTTTACTGTGCTCTGAACTCACTGCTGACATGTTCTCAGGCTTTTTCTCTAGATGTTGAGTGTTGTTAACTTTGTAGCTTCATTAACTTTCCAGAGCCAGTTTTTAATATTGCATGTGGTATCTCACATTTGTATATATTTGCCTTACTCTGAAGTTTCTCTCTCCTCTTCATAATTCCTCAGCAGATTAAATAAGTCAACAATCTGTGCACTTTTCTTTTTAGGATAGTAGCAGGGTACTGCAGACAGTGTGAGAGGCTTCTGCATCCAAGCCGTGTTTAAGCAGAGGCCCTGATGTAACTGTACAGGACACCCCTCATTGTTCTGCAAATTAGGAGGGCCAACTTGTCATATGGCAGAAAAACAAACCAGATAAACTAGCTCTTGGGGTTGGGGGGAAGACCTAGTTTCTGTCTTATATCACTCTCTTAACTCTGTACTGTTCCCAGGGTCCTGGGCTGAAGTACTGTGGAGGGCTATTTGTTTTCTGTTGACTATTTCCAGGTCCACCAGGGGATTGTGTAGATCCCTGCAGTGGGGATTGCAACTCTACATTTGTCGTCTGAAGTCACTACTGTATAGAGATGGGAAAGCAAACTGTAGTGCCCAAGTAGTTTGCTGATTGCTGGACAGATAAATTGAATGTTGGAGTAACTGGCTAGCAGCAGGAGTGGCCAGCCATAACAGGCATTATTTCTGACTAGGGGCAGCAGGAAGTTTTACATACAAACTGGCATCAGGGTAAGCCTCAAAGAAGGATGGGCTGGGATGATGGGAAGGAGGGCAGTTTACAGTTTCGTGGCTTCTGTTCGATGTCACACAATACACTCTCCTTCTAAGTTCCCCTTGCACTGCGCTCCTAGGACAGTGTCTTACACAGCTAGACTGACTTTTTTTTCCCTAAGGTACACGTTGGTAATCCAGGCCCTTGAGAGTTAGAGGTAAGGAGGATCAGAAGTTCAAGGTCAAAACTACATGATACTCTGCCAAAAAACAAACAAATGAGACATCAAATTTGTAATGGATATGAGTTATTTCTGGCAGTGTTTGCCCGTGTTTCACTGTGCAGTGTCACTGTGACCTTGATCTGAATACACAGCATGCACATTGCACTGAATGTGCAGTGCAATTCTTGCAATGCAATGCAAGCAAAAGCTCTTGGGGTTTTTGTTTTCTGTTTAGTTTTCTACTTTTATAGAAATCAAAGGCATATTATTTGTCTATCCCCAGTACAGAATTATCAAACATTTTAGGTTATATTATATTAGGATGTTTAATTGTAAAAATTGCTGTGGGTTGCTGTGTGTGTGTGTGTGTGTGTGTGTGTGTGTGTGTGTGTGTGTGTGTGTGTGTGTGTGTAAATACATTTTTGACTTGGAGTAAAGCCAGAGTTTCCAAAATCTGTGAAATGTCCTAAGCAAACTCTACTGTTTGTACTACACATTTACATGAAGTGATGTTCTCAGCATTGATGAGTCTGAAGTTAGAATCTCCATCAGCTCTGATAAGCATTGAAGGTGCTTATGCCCTACAATAGCAATATTCAACCAAGATTTAATTCTTTATGTAAAAGTAGGTAAGCACATTCATCTCATTAGTGTAGCTTTGCTTTCATCTCCAATAAATGTTGTAATTGTACATGTACTAAAGAGTTATTCTAAAATAAGTTTATTTGTGATTTATTATTAGTGCTTGCTTTGTTTAAAGTTGTTAAGAATATGGCTGGATTTAAATAGAACAATATATTAGTAAATAGAATTTCAACATAAGACAAACTGGCACTGTTGCTTTACACTGTCGTGCCTAAGAGTTTGTGATTTAGAAACAAAACAGTTTTCTTGGAAATAACATGCTTCTCTTTTGCCTCTTTCAGTTGACCAGATATATCACTTGGCATCTCCAGCTTCCCCTCCAAACTACATGTACAACCCCATCAAGACACTGAAAACTAATACAATTGGAACACTAAACATGTTGGGTCAGTAAGTTGTCTTTTATCCCCTCTTTGTGGACCTTCCATCTATAATGCATATTCCCAAACCCGTGTGATTCCTTAAATTCAGATTGTACCAAGTCTTGTAACTTAATGTCTTTTGCATCTTGAGTTAGTACTTGAATCCCATGTACTTAGCATTTATACCAGCAAAGCTAGTATGTGGTGTTTTTTTTTCTTCACATCTATTCCAATATAAAATTCATTCTAGTATATATCTTTTCAACTTCTGCATCATTATTTTTCTACTTTTTATGTGAAGGAAGCACTTACTGGCTTCTTGTTAACATCAAGTCATAGATCATCCCTGCTCTTCGGCTTTGGGGATGTTATTAAGTTCTTAACTTAAACACGATTGTTGTGATGCCAGCATAGTCAGTCCTTGATATGGACAGTGTCTAACAGGTAGGTAGTATATACCACAAGAATATGCCTGCCGGACAAAAGGGACAAATAGGTAATTAGCCCCATGGGCAGGATGAAGTAGGATGGTACAAGTTAATTATGCTCCTCATAACAGTGCATAGATACCACTATTTTGGTGATTTTTGTTTAAGATTTTTGGATTGATGCTGAGTTTGAGCATTGGTAATAGAAACTTGCTCAGTTCTGTGGTCAGATTGTCTTCTAGTTTGCTTATGGTGTTTGCACCCTCCTCCACCTCTCTGTAGGTGCTATTTAGCTCTTTTTACAATATTGTTTTAGTGTGGCCGTTTGACTGTATTGTAGTAACCAGTCTTCTGTAGCTCGGGGTTCAGGTACTTAATTCAATGGCCAGGTTGTATTCCTTTTCTTTGTCTCCGAAGCTGATTGCCAGTGTCAAGGACTAATGGGAGACCAGTTGAGGAATGCTGGTGGCTCTGGTCCTGGAGTGGGTAGTGTGGTCTTGCACCCAGGGAGGTACACCTGGAAGGGGGGGGGGTGTAAAAGGCCTACATGGGGGGTTTGAAGACTGAGTTCCTGCTCAAACTGACCAGAGGTTTCACATTAGAATTAGAAAGTGAAAGGGGAAGTGTGAGAAAAGGTGGCCACATGCAGAGTCTCATTCTGCATGCTCTAGAAGTAGATTATGTGTCTCTGAATGATGGATGCTAGTCACGTTTAAAACGGCTGGTGTCCTTAAGTTTGGTTCAGACTTGTTTGTGTTTTGGTTACTTGTGTAGTGGAAAGAAGAAGCCACATTTAAAATGCTGAGTGGGAAAAATAGGACTTAATAGTTGAAATGTTTAAAACAGTTTGTATAGATAGATTTGGAAACAGCCCTAATCTTTTTGTTTGTTTGTTTTATTTTTAATTTTATTTATTTTTATTTCATTATTGGTGCTTTGCCTGCATAATGTCTATTTGAGAGTGGAGCCCCTGGAACTGGAGTTGCAGATAGTTGTGAGCTGCCATGTGGGTGCTGGGAATTGAACCCTAGCCCTCTGGAAGAAGAGTCAGTGCTCTTAACCACTGAATCATCTGTCCAGCCCCAGCCCTAATCTTAATTTAGGCAAAGCATGAGCCAAGGGTCTGAAGGGGCTGGAGGTTGATTTCAAGTCTCATGTGCTTAAATGTTCTAGAGGATTTCTTAACTGGTTTGTAGAGGAACAGAAGCAGTGTGGTATAATTAAACATGTAGGAGGGTCTATGAAAAGTATGGTCTGTGTTTACAGACACCAAAAATCCCCATCATTTGCTGGTGGCACATTGGAGACCCAGGAAAGCCTGTAGCATAGTACAAAGCCCTGAGAACTGCTAAATATTGACGATTCCAGCTTTGGCCTTTGTCTTAATTAGAGTTTCTATTTCTGTGATGAAACACCACAAGCAAGTTGGGAAGGAAAGAGTTTATTTAGCTTATGCTTCCACATCACAATTGATCATTGAAGGAAGACAGGGCAGGAACTCAAAACAGAGCAGGAACCTAGAGGCAGGAGTTGATAGAGAGACAGTGGAGAGGTGCTATTTACTAGCTTGCTTCTCATAGCTTACTCAGCCTGCTTTCTAGAACCCAGGATCACAAGCCCAGGGATGACACCACTCTCAATGGACTGGTCCCTCCCCCGTCAATTACTAAGTAAGACAATCTGACTAGAATAATGATTGGATCAGTGTCTAAGTACCATTGTGACATCTTCTTTAGTTGTACCATTGGGATGCTGTGTGCAGGGGAGAGAGCATTTGAATTTGCATATACAATTCAAAACAAGAGAAAATCCTCAGGATCTTCTATTACAGCTATCCATAAGACTGCAGTGGTGTACCATAAAGTCTGGGGACATTGGTGTTCAGGAGGTGACCTCTGAATTCCATCTCATACAACTTCAGTATAGCATTTTCTTCTCAAACACAATGGGAGTAGGCAATCTCTGTCCTCACCTTCAGAGCCGCCCATGCTCTCACTTTTTTATTCCTCCCTTTCCGTTTGTTACTTTGATCAGACCTAGTACCTATCACATGCTGGTCAAGCTGCCTATAACTGAGCTACACCTCACAACCCCTTGGTCTTCCCCCTTGTTTCATTCTTGACATGCATCTTGAAGGCTTCCTGCTTTCCTCCTCCTCCCTAGATATTCAGACACTGATACCCCAGGCTTTCTCCCACTGTTGCCCTTTAGCCTACTTCCCCAGAACTAGCCACAGGCCATGGATGCATGCTTGTTTTATCACACTTGGCTGTACTTCTTGGGCACCAGTGTGGGCCTCTGTTCCATGTCAGGGCCAGATGCCACAGCCATCCTCTTACTGTCCTGGTGCACAGCAGTGGGGTACAGTGGGAAATATCAGGGTTAAGTGAAGATGATGGGCTTCTTCACTGTATGGTAGAAATATAGGAAAAGTTTGGAGGACTTCCCACATTTGCTTGGCCCCATACTTAGTAATGGTCTAGTTGTTCTGTGTGTTGGTGCTGAGTATAGAAAAACAGTTTGGGACAGGACCGAGAATTATGGTGGCTGCATTCTAGAAGGTGCCTGTATGTGGAGCCTGAAAGAAAAGAGGATACAGATAGTTTCCCAGGCAGGTTATGCAGAAGAGGTGGCAGGTGTGCCATTTGGGAAGTCAGGATGAGAAGGATCTTATTTTGCTAGGTACCTTGCCAGTATAGTTACTTAATAAAATATAGGGTAGCCACAAAAGATGATTCAGAGGAAATAGTCTTCCAGACATAACAGGACTGATATGCATATGAACTCACAGTCTGTGGCAGCATGGACAGGGCCTGCACAGGTTCAAGCCAGACAGGGTCCCAGCACTGAGCCCTAGCCTGTTGCTGTAAATTTACCAGGATGGCCTAATAATGTTTATTATCAGGCCTATAATTATTATTTCTACACTATTTTCTAACCCACTAGCAATCAATCAAGAAACAGACACCTGTTATATTTTAAAATAGCCTTAATTAACCTGGGGCAGGGCAGATATTAATCCCCTAAACTACTTCCATAGTGGAGCAGGTATGGAATACCTGTCCCAATCCCATGCCATCTGCTTCTAATAATTTCTATCAAGCTACCTCCCATCCATAATCCCAAATACTTGCTAATTATCATCATCTGGGCCAAGTCTCCATCCACGCTGGCCAGGTATTTCTCCTCCACTTAACCCATGATGGTGCAACCTTATTCTCCTCTCTCTCTCGCTTCATCTCCCAGCTTCCTCCTCCTAATCGATGATACTTTTGGCAATATAATACCCTGCCTGGAATCGCTGGCCCTTGTCTTTTGTCATGGGCTGATCCTTCCTGTTTCTCTGAGTCTATCTAAGGTGTTTATCAGTTTGTAGAGACAAAGTCTCAGTGGGGGTCAGGCATCCCAAGACTCTTTTCATCTTGGGCCCAGACTAAGGCAAGGTTACATTCTCTTCACACATCTCCCTTTTCTATTAAAAAAATAAATAAAAATAAAAAATAAGCAGAAAATAAGAACTATATATGTAAATATACATATATACAGAATCATCAGGTACAAGTTACGTGTACATAACCCAGTCCTTTTGTATTTGACAATCTTGGAGAAAGTATTCCACTATCCTCTCATAGTGAGTCCTCTCCTAGTGTCCAAAGTTTTCTAAGACCTCTTTATTAGAAATTACATTTATCCACCTATAAACATGTTTTTAGTTCTTAAACTAAAGCTTATAGTAACACTGTGGCTATCTAGTCTTCAACCCTATCAAAGGTCCATGAAGGAAATATCATCTAATATGAAGGAAGCACAGGCAAGCAACTTCCAAAAGCAAGACAAGACAGAGTTGACTGTCTGAACAGTCACAGATTTTTCTTTATCATTGGGGTATCCAGTCTTCAGCCTTCTGGTCTATCTGACAGACATAATTGTGAAGCAGGATTTTTGAAGAACTGGTCCAGCCAATTTCTGCAAAGCTGCACAGCCAGTTACCTTGTGCTCTGCTATGATCACAGTTTGGGCTGTCAGTCTGCCATCACCAGTAGAGACCAGGACACTACTTCGGTCCAGTGGTGGTCATTCTGCCACACTTATTTCAATCTACTTCTTCTTGAAGTAGATTGGAGGTGTTGTCAGGAGCAGGTGTATCTGTCTGTCAGAAAAGCCCTTTATTATTAAATGCCATAGTCTATAGATCTCTGAAGTGTTTGAAAATGATCTTTCTATTTACTATTATTCATATTCCCAGTAGGGATTTCCCTACTTCTTTCAAAGGTAAATAGTCCAAGGATAGCCTAGAACACAAGACCTTCTCCGGCAAAGGTCAGCAACTTGAAGGTCACAGCTTGCAGCCTAATCATGAGATTTCTAACATGGCAGAATTTAGCATGGCTCCCCACAATGTCTGTACCTTAGTCTTCCAAATTCTGCAAAATGAAACACATCCATCTGCCAGATTTCATTCCTTTTAGTACTCCTAGAGTTAATTCTAGCAGGTAATGGGATTTGATTATACAAAGAACACATAGGACACCTTTTAGTTATTTCTCTGGCATGCTGCCAGGTGATAGGGAATTTTTTTTTTCTTCAAACCTTTACCATTAACATGATGTTTTTCATGAAATTTTGAGGCTTTGAACACATTTCCTATTAATTATTGGTTGAATTCCTTATTTCCTTGTGCCAATGCACCTAGTAAGTCTGTATGGGATCAAATATGAGTAATATACAAGGGATAGTTTCTGCTTCTGCTGCAGTTCTATAAATAATGTAATTAATTCTGAGTTATCGGGAGTAAATTCAGCAGTTTCTATATGCAAAACAACTCTTTCTGCATATTGAGAGTAAGTAATTATAATAAGAGATTCAGGGAAATCTAACAATATCATAAGGATTGCATACAACTCTAATTTTTGAACTGAAGCAAATGGGCTTTTGATTACCTTAGTTGTTATCAGACTTATAACCAGCCATACCCAACTTATTTGCATCAATATAGAAGGTGGGTACCCCTGAAATCGGTGTCCCCCTTACAGTGCTTGGAAGGATCCAATTAGTTCTTTTTATAAACTGTATTTGTTTGCTTTTTGTTATTAATTTCTCCCAAGTAGTTACTACAAGCTCTTTGCCAACCATTGTTTATTACCCATAACGACATAATTTCAGAATTAATAAGAGACACTACAATTTCCACCGGGTCTGTTCCTAACAGTTAATGCAATCTTATTCTACCCTTTGTAATCAATTCAGAAATTTTTTTTCGTATGTCTTCAATTTTTTACTCTGTTTATTCGCTAAGAAGATCCATTCCATGGTTCTGTCTTTGATTTGCATAAGGAGCCCAGTAGGAGAATGTGTTGAAGATAAAAGAACCAGAATGCAACCAAGTTTAGGATCCACACATGCCTTTTGTAGTTTTTACTCTACTAAAATTAGCTCCTTTTCTGCTTCAGCTGTTAGACACCTAGGACTGTTTAAATCTGAAACCCCTATAACATTTGAAACAAATTACTTAACTCATAAGTAGCTTATCCAATTGTAGGCCTTAGGCAGTTGATATCTCCCATTAATTTTTGAAAGTCATTAAGAGTTTGCAACTGATCTCTATGGATCTGTACCTTTTGTGGTCAGATTTTTTGTTTAGTTATTTTATAGCCTAAGTAGATATTTGAATCTCCTCTTTGTATTTTTTCTACAGCAGTCTGTAATCCCCAGAATGGCAGAATTCTTTGTGTTACCTTAAACATTTTTTCTAAAGTATCAGCATCAGAATCAGCCAACAAAATATCGTCCATGTAACGGTAAATGTTAGATTGCGGGAACTGCCTACTAATTATTCCTAATGGTTGTTGCACAAAATATTGGCATAAAGTTGGGCTATTCAACATTCCATTTGGAAGTACCTTCCAATGGTATCTCTTCATTGGACCATTACTGTTAAAATTAGGTATGGAGAAAGCAAACCTTTCCCTATCCTTCTCATGCAAATGTATTGTGAAAAAACAATCATTTAAAGCAGTTACTATTATAAGCCATGACCTAGGTAACAAAGAAAGTAAAAGACTGCAAAAGACTCATTGGTTGAATTACTCTATTTACTGCTCTTAAATCCGTTACCATCCTCCCATTTTCCGAATTTCTTTTTTACAACAAATGGGAATTTCAAGGACTGAAGCTCTTCTATATGCTGAGCCTCCAGCTGCTCTGGTACTAAATGGTGAAGTGCCTGCAATTTTTATTTTGTTATAGGCCACTGCTCTTGCTGTACAGATCTGTTTGAAATCCATTTTAGGGGCAAGGCTGTTGGTACATCAGCAGTGGCCCCTCTTAAAAATTTTGAAACACAATATTTGAGAAGTTCTGTGTTTGGCCAATGGGCATAGCTTGTGGTTGCTCCTGATTACTCATATTAATATCTTCCTTAGAAGCTTGTACCATTTCACCCCTAGCTTCATCATTGTTTTTCTCTGTAATTGCAGGAATATTACTCTGAGTACCCCATTGTTGTAAGAGAGACCTTCCCCATAGATTTATGGGTATGTCAGCCACATAGGGTCTCAGCTTCCCTGTCTGCCCTTCTGGTCCCACACACTTAATCCACTGTATGCTTCATTTTATTTGAGGTAATTTACCAATTCTTATAATTTCTGTATAAACCTTCTGGAGTGGCCAATCAGGATTCCAGTGCCTGTTGGAAAGAATCGTGACATCCAAGCCAGTGTCTACCAGATCTTCTATTTCAACACCATTCATTTGTGTCATTAATTTAGCATTGTTTGCCAGAACACACATTTTGTAGTACTCCCAAATGCACCTGTTCTTTCTACTAGAGCAGCTTTGCCCATGCTGTAAGGAAACAGTAACAGCTGAGAAATTTTATCCCCTGCATTAAATTGCATCTCCTGGTTTACACACACCATGATTTAGATTTCCTCCTTACAATCCCCATCTGTAATACTAGGATACACAATAAGACCTTGATAAGTTAATCCACTTCTACCCAGAATTATTCCCACTGTCCATGAACACCAGTGTTTATTTTATAACATTCAACCTGTAGAGATAGTGTAAGAGACATATCTGAGGCCAGATCCAAGGCAGTGCTGCCTTCAGTAGCATGCTTTAGGTTATTGATACCTAATCCTGGTTTTCTTGCAAGTCTATTACTCTTGGACTGGCCAGGGAGAACCAGCTTGTATTGTTGGCAGTGCTCTGAGCTCATGGGCCCCTCTTGCCATTTCCTGTTGGCAAGACTTGCACATCTCTTTTAGACTGACAATCCCTAGACCAGTATTTTCCTTTCCCATAGTGGCTACAGTACTCCAGAAGTCTTGGCAACTCGTTACCATCATGGCCAGAAGCTCCTTGCTCTATCCTACAAGTGATATTTTCTTCTGGGTTACTTTGCTGGTTACTTTGAGGTCTAGAACTACAGTTTCTTTGCAGATGACCAATTTTGTCACAGTTAAAGCACTGGGTGTTATGATATCTAAGACCTCCGACTATAGCTTGCCCTATATTGTTTTGATGCTCCTGAGTTAATATTAACTGTCTCTCTCACCCATTCATTTAATGGAGCTCCTATTTCTTTAATGGTCTAATTGCCCTCTTGCACTCAGTATTTGCATTCTCATGTGCCGAGATCAGTTTCAATGTCTGTTTGGTCTCAGAATCTGGTATGGCTCTATCTAGAGCTGTACCCAGTCTCAGCAAAAATTCTGTGAAGGCTTCCCCAGACCCTTGAAATATCTTAGTAAACCTGGTTGTCTTACCAGGTTCCTCTGCCATGTCCCAAGCTCTTAAGGCTGCAACACAATATTGTTCAATTACTCTATCTTCACATTGGATTTGTTCTCTTAAGTCAGCATATCTCCTCTCACCAAGCAATTGATCTTTATCAACATTTATCCCTCTGGTCATATTTTCTCCTTCTATTCGTACTGCCCCACTTTACCACCATGATAACAATTGTAATTGTTGTGCCGCTTCTAGTACTGCTGAAACCAAACTTATCCAATCTTAGGGAACAAGTCTATGCTGCATGTCCCAGTTATTTAACATTTGTTTAATGAAAGCCAAATGCATTCCATACCTGACAATAGATTGCTTAAAATGTTTTAAATCCAACATATCTCTTGGACGCCATGCCATTTCATCATACTCCTCAGCATCATTCTGAGCAGGCATGTGCCTTATAGTAACTGGAAAAGCTGATGGTGTCCGTGTGGCTGTGGAAGATTCCTCTATCAGAACATTTTTCTGCAAAGGCCTTTTCATTTATCTGCTTCCCTGATCCTCTAGTTTCCGTTTTTCTTCACCCCCTTTTACCAAAGGTGCTTTGTGCTTTCCCAGCCCTTCACCTTCTTTGTACACTTTCTCCAGTTGCTCAGTCAAGTCTGCAATTCTTTCCAAAAGGATAGAATGTACTGGCACTTCTAGTTTTCCTATCTTATCACCCTTTCTTCCAATACTTCTAAGAATAAAATACAATAAAAAGAAAAAACAGAAATTTTCCTCTGAGTATAAAGCAAGAAAGAGTTTTACAACAGCAGTTGTGATTTTACTGATACCCTGAAGCAGCATTTCTATATCCTCAAGATTTCAATCTTCCCTTTTACCATTAGAAATTATAGAACCCATCAGGCCCCACATTGAGCGTCACTTGTTGACTCCAATTCCTTAACGATTCTACTTTGTTAGGGATTTATTAAAGGCATGTACCTCACTTAGAACCTGACTACCCTATGTAAGAGAGAAAGGAGATTAAGGAGAACAAGAATGAAACCTTCCGGGTATCAGTTCCGTGGGCCAGTTCCCCTGGCAGCTCCCACTTTTTACCTAAATGTTGCTCTTTTAAAAAGCCCATTTGTAGTTTTCTTGTTGCTATTTTTTTTCACATGTTCTACAGCAGATGCACTAGGAGTAGACAATTTGGTGGATACTAGTGGACCTATAGGACTAAAACATTGCTTAAATTGGCCACATATATAAATACCCTGCCTGTGTACGCTGACAGTTTCTCCAATGATATGTATGCTTTCTACAGGACTGGCAAAGCGTGTGGGTGCCCGTCTGCTCCTGGCCTCCACATCTGAAGTTTATGGAGGTGAGTGGTGGGCCCCTGAAAGCTGTCCACTGACCCATGGGGCTGTTTGTATCCTGTTGGAGGTGAGAAGCAATCAGTTCAGGATTCCATTTAGAAGGCTCAACCTGTTGACACAGCTTCTCTTTTACTGCTACTCTGTGAGGCCTGGGTCAAGTCAGTTCTCCAATAATGATGAGGTATTTGCCATTCTATAGAAGTGGATTTTTTCCAATTTTCTCTGAAAGCATCTCCAGAGACTGCCAACATGAAGTTGCTTTTGTCCCTTTTGCTGGCTCATTATTCTTCAGTGAGAGCAGTGAATACTGCATGCTTGGCCACCAACAGCCTGCAGGGTGACCTCGCAAGCTATCTGGTGATGGACATGTGCTCATTGCCTCTCCTATTAAAGAAAGATTGCTAAAGAACCTTTAAAAAGGCCAGGCTTGGTGGCGCACGCCTTTAATCCCAGCACTCTCGGAGGTAGAGGCAGGTGGATCAATGTGATTTCGAGGCCAGCATGGTCTACAAAGTGAGTCCAGGACAGCCAAGGCTACACAGAGAGACCCTGTCTCAAAAATTAAAAAAAAATAAAAAACAAAAAACCTTTAGAAGATAATGCCAGTAAACTCCAGGGCACATTATACCTACTCACCACGTTCCTGGTCCCTCAAAAGCTGTTCAACACCTGGGAACATGGGTCAGGAATGAGGAGGGGGTTGGATTTTTAATTCCTGTTGGTTCCTATACAGTCCAATCTCCTAGCTCGTACAGTGGGGAGCCAGACCCTTACATGATGTATTTTATTCTCTTTTTACATTATTCTTCTGGACAAAGGAAATGAGAATGTTAAGATGTAAAATTGGAAGACACCATTTTTGAAGTAAGTTTACCAAATAGAAAAACAACATAGCAACAGATATTCTACAGAAAGTAGTTATAACTGCCATGAAAGTGCCCTAGCCCCAACCCTATCCTCTGTCTAAAAGGCACAGTAACACTTTTCCTTCTATACCAGCATTTACTTGCATATTTAGTAAGAGCTGTTGTCTTTGGAAATCTTAAGTAATAAGGGTGGTATATTCCTGTGGTTTGGTACTTTTTCCACCGGTGCTACTAAAAAAATTGAATTTTGTGAAGCATTTGCCTGTCGTAGCAGTATCACAAAATGGTAATGAGGAGGGCAAGGATTGGAAAGGTTTTCCTTGTTTTGTTTTTATCTTTTGAAACAGAATGCAGCCCAGGCTGGGCTCCAGTTTGCTATATAGCCTGGGTTGGCTTCCCCTTGAGGTTCCCTGCCTCAACTTTCCAAGTGCTGAGATGATGGATGTTCACTGTGGCTTTGGGAGTCGTTTTTATTAGCCCTTTACGTGGACACGTACACATGCGCACAGTAAGAGCACAAGCACATCTAGGTATTCCAGGTGTACATGTATTTGTAAAGGGCAGAGCGTAACTTTGGAGGCTGGTTCTTCTGTGTTGTTTACCGCATCTAACGCTCTCCAGGAAGGGTAGAGCAGCTGACCAGCAGCAGATCCTAGGAATCTGTCTCTGCTCCCTCAATGCTCAGGTTAAAAAGTGGCTACCACTATGCCCAGTCTTTTTTCTTTTTTAGTCAGTTCTCAGGATAGAACTTGGGTCCTTGTGCTTGCAAAGTGAGTACTTTGCTGAGTTACCCTCCCAACCCTGGCCCTTTACTTCTGTAGCACCCTCACTATCCTTGCCCCCATTTTATTTATTTATTTATTTATTTATTTATTTATTTATTTATTTATTTATTTATTGAGAAGCTTGCCTTCCTGAGCATTCTAGCTCAGAATAGTGCCAAGACAGAATGACTGTGCTTGGCTTTCTTCCATGCCAGAAATATATGACTGTCTCCTCTGCGATCTGGGCTTTCAGAAGCTAGGAAAAAGCCTGATCAGGGTCATATCTTTGTAGATGTAAATCACTAGTTTCCTTTTTTTAGGGAGTCTTTGTCTTAAACCCTTCTCTCATGTGTAACTTGCCTCTTACTGGGAGAATTTTCACACACAGTATCAGTCCTTACTCTGCATTGTATAGAACTCCAGATTCATAGCTGCTTCCTGAAGGTTTGGCTGACTCAGGTACATATGCCAAGGGTCCATCCACATACGTTCTCTCCTTTATCCTGACAAGTCTGGTGTCAAACCTTGTACAAAATAAATTGCCTGTGAATTTATAACACAGGGTTACTATATGGTTTTCTTTAGATTTCTTGGGAGATATTTGTACATTTTGTATCATGGTTGGACACACATATATATGTATGAAAGTCTTGATACACTTAGTAAAGTAATTATTAATTGATGCTCTATAAATACATTTTAGTTAAATAAAGAATTTATTTGGTCATTTTAAGTAGTTTGTTCCTTGGATACATCTTAAAGTATTGATTTATTTATGCATTAGAAAAGCAAAAATTGGGAATTCTGTCTGCCTCTGGATGCTATGCCCCAGTACCTGCACTGAACAGGATCCCAGGATTGTTTTCATCATGGGCCTCAGATTTGTTTGATTGAAGGCCAGCGTAAAAACTATCATGTTCCACAGAAAGCTTGTTTTAAACCCTTTCTAGAAGTATCCACTATGTTATAATTACATACTTTATAACACAGAGCCATCTATCTTTCACATAGTTTGTATACCAATCTGGAAGTTAAGAATAATTTAGGGAACAGAACGAAGACAAAATTAAGAGGCCTTGTCCTTCTGCTTTTAACCTGTGAACTGCTGCCATGAATTACTGCAGGTAGGGACAGCACCAGGTCCCCTGAAACTTCAGAAAGAGGGGCACAAAATCCTGAGCTTCCCTCACTGGCATTTCTCTGTTTTTAAATGTTGATCTAGGCCCGTCATAGAGTCATTGTTTCTAGTAATGGACTGAGAACCAGGTTTGGGGGAAAAATTAAGTCTCATTTTCTTTTGCTTACTCAGATCCTGAGGTCCACCCTCAAAGTGAGGACTACTGGGGCCACGTGAATCCCATAGGACCCCGAGCCTGCTATGACGAGGGCAAACGCGTTGCAGAGACTATGTGCTATGCCTACATGAAGCAGGTATTTGCCCACACTCATACTGGTGCTTTAGACACACAGAGCATTGCCCGCAGATGTGTACACTAGCTGTATAGGAACAAAGCCCAGGGCTGATGCCACCTGCCAGTGGGTGTTCTGAAGGCCTGGTATCCACTGTTACAGATGAATGGTATTACAAATCATCTCTGTAGATCTTGTTTTCAAAATGAAATGGATTCATTTCAAGTACTGTGAGACGACTGGGATCAGCATGCTTCCCTACTGTCATATTGTCCGTCAACTAACATCTGCCTCTTTTTCCAAGGCCTCCAAGTTGGTGTGGTTTACATTTAATATTTATTATGTGTATGCGTGTGTGCATGTACATACAGGTGTACTTTCATGGAGGTATCAGGAGCTTGCAGATCACTTGGTATTTGCTCGCCGCCTTGCTCCAAGAATCCTTTTTCCTCCTATTGTGTGCTAGGATTACAGGTGGGCTGCCATGCCCATCTGGTTTTTATGTTGGCTTGGGGCTCTGGCCTTCATCCTTGTACAGAATGCACCCAACCAGCTCCATGACAGATTTTTAAAATCATCCTCCTTGAGGTCCATATTGTATTTTATATAATTTCTCTCATTTCCTACATGCTGCACTAGTCACTATTACACTGGGTTCTTCCATCATGGATGTTTCATCTTGCTCATCATCTCACCCACAGACCAGAGTTTGTTTGTGCTTGGGCCAGCAGTCTCTGGTCCTCAAGAACTTGTTTTTTTATTGAAGCGGGACATGCAGGAAAATAACCATAGCATGGAACACAGTTTTAGGACAACTATGCATAGATATGCCGGCTAGCCTGGGAAGGGTTATCAGGCCCATATCTACCCCGTAAACAAGAGAAGAGGGCAATACGGGAGTACCTGGTACCAGAATGTATAAGCAAGGCCCTGGAGGAGTCCTTGTCCCCTGATTATTCTCACCAGACTATTAGTCATTCTATTATGCAGATGATAGTACAGCCTGAAGCTAAAGCTGCCACTTTATGATGGGCCTGGAGCAGTTAGCTTCCTTAGTTTTTTAATGCTAAAATAACTTAGATGGATAACAGGCTATAGAACTCTCTGGTTGATTTCTCTGCCAAAGGTAGGCCTGAATTCTTATAGATCTAGCATAAATCATTCTATGAGCATCCAGATTTCTGTCCCTATTCTCCCTGTTGTAAGTAATAAGCTCCTACACAGGGAGAGCCATGAGTCTAGACTATGACTCCAGCCAGCTCAAAGATGCGCCCTAGCACCCATTCCTCTGGGTCTGAGTAGATGCTAAGGAGGGAGAAAAATGCTGCCTTTCCTCTTAACCTGTGAGAGCAGCTGTGCATCAGAGACTGGTCTGGATATAGTGGGATGCTCTGTGAGCTGTAGAAATATTAGAAGACAAGAATAAACAGAAGAAAAGTTGCTGCTCATAGTGCTGTCTAGAGACATATCAGAGGAAAATAAACAAGACAGCAACTACCACCATTGTGAAAGTAACAGAGCATCCAAGACACTAGGAATATCCTTTAGCTCTGGCTTTCATATTAGTAACCAGCAACTTGAGTCAGGTACCTGTGGCTCTGTATGGGTTTACCCTCTGGGTATAATGTTCTCTGGAACAGGTGCTGGACTTCTTCAGGGTCCAATGTTCTATGGTGGCAGTTCCTGTCTGTAACTGGGACTGTGCTGGTCTTTACTTTTCACTTTAGAGAATATAAACTGTAGATCCTGATTACCAAGCCCCCTTTCCCGCTGGGCACCATGTGTTCTGCCTGTCAGGACATGGCACTGTCTAGAGATGACATAGAACCTTGCATGCTTAAAACTAGTGCCCAAAGGATCAGGAGCTAGGGCTAGAATGAGAGTAGTATGCTTCAGCTTTGTCCTGATTGGGTCTGTATACTCTTCCCTCATTCCACCTAACGTTCCCAAGGGGAGTATATGTTGCCTGCTGCTCAAATAAAGAGAGAGTGGGCTCCAAATTGTTCCCTAATCTCTGACTTCTATGTGTAGCGTGAGTCTGTAGCTGGCTACTTGTACAGCATGCTCTGTCCTGCTGTCTTGACAGGCTACTGTAGATAAGGAGGTATCATTGAGTAAGAAGATGACACAGCTACAAATCTAAGAGCATCAAGGCTAGGGCAGTAAGCACAGTCATTGACGATCAACAGCCCATGTGCTGACACACTAGTTACCAGTTGCTCCTTAGCTGAAGCTTAATTCCAAGTGGCTACATGGTGGTATCGAATTTGAATTCTAAATATAAAGCCATATCTGATAGTTTTAGAGAAAAGCATTCTAGTTGTTAGGATTTGTGCTGTTAGAAAGTCAGAGTCAGGTTATGTTAGCATATTAGCAGTTTGGTTATTTTAATAACTACAGTTTTTTACATACAAGAATGCCTTTTAGTAATGATTCATTTTTTATTTACATGTTGTAAGAAATTAAAATGTAAATAAGATAGAAATACGAATCACCTTTTTTATTAAATAAAATGTTGCCTAATGTATTCAGTATAAAGTTTTATTTCATTGCACATCTTTTATGTAGATCAAAGGGCAGAATAGAGTATACTTCATGTGTCATTTGAACTTGTCAGGGAGGAACTAGGTTGCTGCTTCTGTGTGCCTGTGGGCATGGAGATTTTATAATATGGGGGCTCGCCCTGGGGCTGTGGTCAGGGCTCAGGGTACATTTGGACTCGTAGCCACCTGTGAGTCTGCTTCTGAGGTCATGGCGTACCCACTTTCTGAGCTAAGTGTGCATAACAGGCCACCATTCATAAAACCGCAGACCAACAGAGTAGAAAGAGAACTCAAGTCAGAAGTCTCTGGAGCAGTATCCTTTAGGGCATATTTATTTTTTAGTATTAGCATACTTTTAAAAAAACATAGTCGCTATGTATATTACACTTAAATTGTAAGAAATTAAGCAGCCATACAAGCCCAGTGTTCAACGGATAAAACTCACCCTAGAGGACCTGCTGTGTTTTCTGGCTCTGGTCTTATTCCCAGAGTGCTTGCTGCCAACCTCCTGCTACCTCACACAGGCATCTGCAGTGTGGTATTTGTTCCCTCCTTGGCTTTGCAGTGGTGTGAGCATAACCTGATGACCAGAAGAAGGTCTGCTTGTTAATATAGTAGTTACTGTTATTTTTGAGGGAGATATATGTTAAAACCCCAGGGCATATCTGGCTGAAAGTGCAGGAGTCTGTGCATGTTATGCTTTTTCTGGACGTGCATAACTATGATAAACTTTAATATATAAGTTAGGCATAATAAGAGATTATTTTCAGTTATGAAACAGACCACTTGTAGAAATAGGCTGTGGTAAGACTCCCGGATATATGCTGCCCCCACACTGTCCCCCGATACTACTACTAACCATAGGTGACTGAAACCATGGATGATGGATCCACTGCATTAAAGTAGATCTGTTGAAGGGTCTTGTCAGGCTGCTGCAGGCACACATCTGCCGTCACCCAGCGTTTTGTGGCCTGCTTCCAGCGTGGATTTGAGAGTCACATAGCCTAGTGAGTTTCATTCCACAGTGGCCAAGAACCTTCCTCTCAGATTATTAGAAGCAGAGAATGAGATGATTTAGCTTCCTGTCCCCATTGTTTCACACACGTTCAGGTTGCAAGGAAGACTAAGGGAAGCATGGCAGAGTAAGGGTTGCCATTTCTGGGAGCTCTGTATATAACTTTGAGGTCAGAACACCCAGGCTTCTCCTGCAGGACAGGTCTTTGTGTAGTGGAGGGTGACACTTCTGGGTAGACCCGTTCCCCAAACTGTGCAGTGCTCCTCTGACCTTTGAGGACTTTCCATCATTGAACAGTTGTCATACTACAACATTCCTGGCCTGACAGAAGACTCTTCAAGGCAATTTAAGAGCAGTCTTGAGGAAGAGTCCATTTGACTCCACATCTTAGTACTCGACCATTATAAATGAAGCAGTGGAGTGTCTGATGCCACCTTACCCTTGTGGTTGCTCTTCCTCAGGGCTGTGACTAATCCTCTCCACGGTGCTGTGGGTTCCACCTTGTAGTCCTGTTATTCTGGTGGGGGTATCTGAGAAACATTGTACAGTATCACTATCTTTAGATTAAAAATAATTTTTTAAACAATATATTCTGATCATAGATTCCCGTCCCCCAAGTCTTCCCAGGTCTTCCTCACCCACCTGGTTCCATGCATTCTTTTTCTCTTTAGAAAATAAAAACATAAAAAGCAACCTAGGATTTTAAAAGAAAAATAACAAAGTGAACACACAGAGAAAGAGAGACAGAGAGAGAAAGAGAGGGGGGGAGGGGATACAAACACAAAATTGGAAACAATAATACACAAGCAAAACACCAGTAAGATAGAAAGAAGGAAAAAAAAAAGCCTAGACAATGCAATATGAGATAAAAGTCTATAAAACATACCACCAAGTTCCTTTTTGTATTGGGTGTCTACTGCTGGGCATGAGGCCTACCATTGTATGGTTTATATACCCAGTAAGTTTTTTTTTTTCCAAAAGTCTACAAAACATACCACCAAGTTCCTTTTTTTATTGGGTGTCTACTGCTGGGCATGAGGCCTACCATATGGTTTATATACCCAGTAAGGTTTTTGTTTTGTTTTGTTTTGTTTTGTTTTCCTTAAAAGAAAAGTGGTTTTTTCCCCCCTTTCAATTAAATGTCTATTAGAGATAGCTTCTTGCTTACGGATGGGGGATCATGGCTACTTTGCCATCTCAGTGCTGAGACTCTGTCTGTCTGAAACCTGTACAGTTCAGTTCATGTGTATACCAGTCCTGTTGTATCTGAAGGACACTGTTTCTTGGTGTCATCCAGCCCTTCTGGTTCTTATTTCCACCTTCTCCTGCACATAGCTCCCTGATCCCTGAGAAGAGGGGCATGGTGAAGACATCCTGTTTAAGCCTGTGTCTGTCTCATAGTCTTTGCACATTGTCCAATTGTGGGTCTCTCTATTAATACCATCCACTGTAAGAAGCAGCTTCAGTGATGAGGATTGAGAAAGGCACTGATCTATGGGTATAGCACTGTCTTTAGGAGACATTTCATTGATATGTTCCTTTAGCAGAACAATAGTGTTTGGTTCCTGCTAGACCCCTAGTCTATCCAGTCTTGGCCTCACGAGCATTGTTAGGCATGGGTTTCATCTCTGAATGGGGCTTTAAATTCAATGTTGGTTGTTCCCACAATATTTGTGTCACTGTTGTCCCAATGTATTATGCCGGTGGGTCACCATTGTAGACCTCAGAGTTTGTAGCTGGGTTGGTAGTTACCAATTCAAGGTAAGTTGACAGGAGACAGAGACAAAGGTCAGGTACAAGTGCAGACATGCCTCCTTCCCTGAGGGTTCGTTATCTGTCATGAAGTGAAAGCATAGCAGAAACGGTGTATGTGCTGAATTTCTATATATTCTTCCCTTGAGTGATGCAGTATACAACTTTGTGCAGGGCACATAACATTGTATTACATTGTATGGTATTAAAGTCATCCAGAGATGATGGTGATTGTGAAGGTTATATGCAAATCCTACTCAGGTCTTGAATATTGTTAGATTTTCTATCCAAGGGATGCTGGATATCAAAGGACATCTATCTGTCTTGGGCTCAGAGCTGAGACGTGGTCAGTTTTCAAACTGGCATCACTGTTTTTTAATCCTTGAGATGTAGCAGAATTAATATTCGTGTCCCCACTTCAAACAGTAGAATCATATGTCTTCAAATATTAATTATAACTGAAAACTGCTGGGATGAACCTGGAATATCCCCCACCATACTTGTGCTCTCTGCACTGGGCTTTACATTAGTCTGTCTCCTTTTAACTTCCCATTGGTTTTATGCTGACCCAACTCACACTTACTTGCTTAATGCTCATAGTCTTGGGTGAACGACTCGTAGCTTCCATAAAGGACAAAGCACACAGTGGCCCGAAGCTGTGGCTAAGAATGAATGAGTGGTAATTAGTTCTGGGACTGTTGGCCTTTTGCATACTGAGTCCCTTCACCATAGCATGATGGAAACTTACCAGTGTCATAGGTAGCAGGGCGTGGCCATGCAGATTGATTGAAATCATGATCTGCAACATATAGATGTGCTTAGATCCTTCAGAGATTAGTTCTGCCTTCAATGAAATACTGTCCTGGTGGGCACTTCCCTAATTTCCAACCTGTCTCTTTTTCCAAGCTCTGTATGGGCATCAGCCCAGCTGCTACCATAAATAGCCTACTGAAACCCCAGTATATGTGCCTTCATTATCCCACTATGACGGTAGACGATGAGGATCAGGTGAACTGTACACATTGAACCTGTGTTGCGTTTATGTCAGGGCAAAGATTTGCTAACACTGAAAAAAAGAGTTGGCCATACTAATTCCAGAAGATGCCAGTGTCTAGGAAGAGATCAGGTCTCAACTGAAAGGATCTTCAGGTTTATGTCTTTCTGTGTAGCTAATCCTGGTGAGAGACCTGGACTTAAGAGTGTTCATTTGGAAAGCCATGAGGTTGCTGTGGGCAGAGGTAGCAACAGTGGCTACAGCTACTTCTGGAGTTCATGGAGGCTCCTAGAAATCTTTAGTTCATTCCATTTAGCTTGCTTAACGGTTTCAGATGCAAATGGAGAAATCAGCAAAACTGCTTATTTATGTGCTGAGCAGTAAATGTTTGCAGAGGGCAGTTTATAATAAGACCATGCTTTGGAATGTTGTTCCTGAGAAAGAGGAGAGCAGGAGCGTAAAAGTATCTGGTTTGAGCTTCCCTCTGCTGGGTGTGCCTGTGTGAGTATTATAGCATCACCAAGGCCTTCCAGTCTTTTGAAAGAATAAAACCGTATCCATTGTCTTCTGATTTAATTGTCTTATCGATTAAATGCAAGTAGAAACTTTTGAGTTATTTTCCATTGCGAGCAACATCTCTGATCTTTCTCCTCCCATCTTTAATATACTATCCCCTGCTATCCTCGGGGGATAGGTTGTACAATCTATGGTGGATTCCTGGAACCACAGACCAGTCTGCACTGTGTAATTTAATGCCATTTCCACCTTGTCCAGACATTTGACATGCACCATGGCTGTAACTTGAAGTGCATAACAAACATATGTCTGTTTTCTATCACTAGTTTCACAGATATAGATGATTCCTTAATAAAGTTCAGGTCATGACCCCACATGGGAAAATAGGTGCCTGTTAGGAAAAAATTTATATAAACAGTTTACTCTCACAATAATAGCCTCCCCACCAGAGTGCCCATACTACTGGCCTTTCTATAGTGAAATCTAAGGCAGCTTTGGCAATGATGTAGTTCTGCATCACCCAGTTGCTTTATGATGAGCACCTTATAGAATCATAACAGAAGTCTTGTCTTTTGGAAGCAAAAACTGGCCTTTTCTCCATCCATGCAAGGCACTAGAAATAGAGAAGAGGGCTGCACACTGCAGAGAGGTGTGCCTCACATCCTTTGTCTCTGTTCCAGGAAGGTGTGGAAGTACGGGTGGCGAGAATCTTCAACACCTTCGGGCCACGAATGCACATGAATGATGGGCGGGTGGTCAGCAACTTTATCCTGCAAGCACTACAGGGGGAGCCACTCACGGTACGTACTGCCCTCTGGGACCAGAGGCTGCTTGTAACCTTTCTCATGGCAGTGAACAAAGGGTGACTGGCTTCAGGGACTTAACATTTCCAGAGTTGACATTCATATCATGTTCGTGTGTATCTTTGCTACTTTCCTGAAAGGAATAGAAGCACATGGGTAGAACACAGACCAGGAATAGCCTTACAGTGAGCCTTGAGTCCTGTTGCTGCATTCTGTCTGTACTCCTGGACTCCACCTGTGCCAGCTGGCCTGCTTGAATGTCCCCCATTGCTCCTTTGCCTCTTAGTGAAAGCCAGGGGTGTGCATGAATGTGGTTCCCACAGAACTAGGAGAGTGCCGGCCTGGGTGGGAAGGAAGTTGAGCCATGTCTTTGTCAGGTTTGCGCACTTTTATGGGCAAGGATGAAAACTGCTCAGGCCATTCCTAGGATGCTCCTGGAGCCCAGTAGAGCACCCATGGTCTAAGCTTAGTGTTTTCAATGTCTGGTAAAAATAAGAACGTGTGCTACTTCCAACCTGTCAGGGTTTTACCCAGGTGACCCCACTGTAAAGCTGATAAGTCAGTGCCTACGTGTTCATGTGTGTCTACCAGCAGTGGGTTGATCAATTGAGTCAGAGCACAATTCTCTGTTGTGTGATCTCTCTGCTGACTCATTTAATACTCACAGCCAGGCTACAGGTGCCTTTTACCTTGATTTTTTTTCCAAGTGAGGAGACTGAGGTACAGAGATTAAAGTGCCAGAATTTCAATAGCCAGTGACAACATGGTTTGGAGCTGGGGCTCCCCTCTGAATCCTGTTGTTTGTGGTATATGCTTCATACATGTTAGCTTTTCAACCAATGTAGGATAGAGCTTACCCAGTCCAGAGTGTGTGGCCCCTCAAGATAGGCACACTATATCACTGAATTTTCATAAGTAAATCTTATGAAAGAGTTAATTCTAGACCTCAGCTCTGGATTTCTAATGGCCCAAGGATTTTGTTTTGTTTTGTTTTGTTTTTCTCTTCTGATTGGCACCTTGTTGCCCTTTGAGCTCTGTGGTCATACCTGGCCTCTCTTTCCACACCATCTATGGATTCCACCAGGTCTTCCTGATGGCCTAGCTCTGGATCCACCCTGCCATTATAGTGTCCTTTTTTTGCAGTAGCCCCATCTTTGTTCTTCAGTCAGATTTTCTTGGCCTGGCCTAGAGCCAGCCTTCTGAAGAGGAGAATCCCAAAAATCCCTCATCTCAGGGACAGCATATGCCACAGGCTTTCCCAATGCTCCTGTCTTGCCTATTCTGGGAGTGTTTCCTGGGTACTCTCCATTGTTCTCTGTAGACAGCACTGATTGGACCACTCTCTATAGGATGGTACCATTTGGTTTCCAATAATCATGGTTTTGTTTTCATTATACTTGCTACCAGTGGAAATACTTAATTCCTAGCTCCCCAGCACAGCATTAGCCCTAGAAACCAGGACCTTGTTCCGTCCATTCACACCTGTGTCCCTGGTCCCAGCAAATAGGCAATATGAGGCAAATGTTGGGTAGGAAGTATTAGAAAATATGGTATTTATGATAACATGGACAGATGTTGTTTTCGTATGTGGAGAAAGTTCATAACTTATATGCAAATTCTAAACCATTTCACAAAAGGGACTTTGTCTAGATTTTGATATCTATGGAATGTTTTGGAACCAATCCCCATGGAAACTGAGGGACAACTATATATAGGGTTCAGATGATCTCTATGGAAGGAAGGCATTCTCGATGGCTTTTCAGCCTCCATACATGGTGACATACAGAGGGTCAGAGCTACTTTGTAGAGAAAACTGTTAACAGCCTTTGAAGAAGCAGCTTTTCAATTTATTTCCTCTTTGGTGGCTTCCATAGCCACATATTAAGGAGGAAAGCAACCTCAAGAATGCACACATTGTTGCCAGAGGTCATGTTTCATGTGTTGTCTTCAGGTCCAGCATAACTGTGCCTGAGGAGGGGAAGAAATTACTGGTATCGTCCAAATGCCATGTATCCAGAGCCTGCCAGACTTCCTTCCCTCTTTCCTAGCGGCCTGGGCTGAAGGCCTCTGGAAGCATTTAGAATGTTTTGCGGCTTTTGTTTGTTTGTTTCAAAGAATTCTGTTGCCCATCAAGAACCTGATTAACTGCTTATGCTTTCCTGTTGGGTTGAAGATACCATTTCTTCCCCTTGTCAGGTGGTTCTGTTAGCAGCCGAGCACAGCTTTGAGCAGAGAGTAATTGGTCACCATACTGCTTTGACCTGAACACTAAATCCCCAGAGAGCAACTTTGACATCAGAGTGCAAGGTTGTACAGACTCATAAGTACGCCTGAGCATTCACTCAGCTGGCCTATGGACAAGGAGCAGCCTCTGCCCCTCAGGCAGGCAGGCATGTCAGTGAGCCACGAAGGCACATTAGCTCTACACCTCAAGGCATTAGGTGCTTTTCAAGGCTCTGTCCTCATTGCTCCTTTGTATCCTGTCAGCAGACATCTCCATAAGCAGTGTTGTTATTGTTCCTTTCCTTATAGGCCTTCCATGCTCCAGTAGAACCTGAAAGTATAGATCTTTGAACTTGGCATGCATGCTCAGTGTTGAGATAGAGCACTGCTTCCTTACAGCATGATAGTCTGGGCACACCAGCTATGCTTCCTTACTTTCTGAAAAAAATCTATACTGGTTGTTAGAACTTTTGAATTTCTAGGTGTCATTTTCATTTTTCTAAGGATTTCTACCAGGCCCCTTATCTGATCAGAATAAAGCTCCATGGCTGTTCTAACTGAGGCAGGCCTGAAGACTGCCCGGATCTGTATAGCTCATATCCCCGTAGCCGCCACCTCATCCTACAGTGCCCATTGATAGCCCTAAGATGCTTGGAACAGAAATTTCTCATATTCTTTATTCGATATATAAAAATTAAGACAAATATTGACACGGTGGTATAGTCACATTTCTGTCATTGTCAAATTTTTGTAAACATTCATATTATCTAGCTCAAACATTCTCAGAGCATGAACCCAGAACTATCAGTATCACACTAGAAGGCTCAGAAAGGTGAATTCTGTCTTGAACCAAGATCTTGCATATCAGAAGCCTGGATGTTTGGCACTCTCTGCCTGTGTGCTAAGTAGTTTGGAGCCATGGCTGCACCTCAGAGTTATTCCAGGAGCTTGAAGAATATTAAGCTTGGTTCCCCCCACCCCGCCCCGCCCCTGCATCAACTAAATCCAACTGTAGCTGATACTTGGGAATTGGTACTTTTAGGGTAGTGAATACAACTGCCAAAACACTATACCTGGTCAGATAGGAAGGGTTGGTAGCCCCTAAGAAATAGGTAATCTGACCAGCCAGAACCACCTGTTAACTGATTTCTGTCATAATAGTGGGATTTTTATGAGCATTCACGTCCTCTGACTTGCTCTTGGATCAGAGGGACTAAGGCTCTTTCAAACCTGTACCTCTGACTCCTATCAGTCTCCTAAAGGGTCTGGGTCTCAGCTTGGTTTTTAGCCACATGTGGGAATTCCCTAGGAGTCAGCAATACAACTAGGAACAAGCCTGCCCCATAGTTTAATGACCTATCTAGGCAATATTCTGTCACTAATAATGGGCATCCACTGTGGAAAGCTTCCATGGAATATTCTTCTCGTTATTCTGTGTGTGAGAGTATGTCTGCTGTACAACTAAAGTCTGGAATTGCTGTCCCCAGAATCATATATGGCTCCTGACTCTACAACATGCATAGAAGCAAGTTCTTGGACACTGTCTTTTGAGGAAAAACCTGATATATGTGTATATGCTCATATTAAGTATCAGTGCTTAAGCACAGAGTATGAGATGTGGCTCAAGATGTTTCATTTTCCTTAATAATTTATTTTAATTAAAATACAGTTATATCATTTACTCCCATCCCCTTCCCTCAACCCCTCCTATGTACTCTTCCTCCAACATTTCCTATTCCCCCAGTAGTCCCTTTTAAATTCATGGCCTCTTTTCCTTTCATTATTATTATTACACCCACAAACACGTAAATATATAAATACACCTGCTGAGTCCATTCAGTATTGCTTATGTATATATGATTTCAGGGTTGACCATTTGGTATTGTACAGGCAGTTAAGGGGCCCATCCCTGGGAAAGACTAATTCTCCTTCTCTGTAGTTGTCAGTTAGTTGCCTGTAGTTCCTTTTCTAGTTTTGAGACCTTGGTAATGTGTTCTCCTGACGGTTAATCTGTTAGTTTGTCATTGTTTGGGGTCTTGTTTAGCAGCCATATTCTTGCAGTACTGTGGCTGTATATTTTTGTCATTTCTCAGAGACACAATCTTATCTCACAGCAGACTTCCTCTGGCTCTCAAATTTTTTCCATAATATTCCCTGAGCCTTGGGTAAAGAGTTGTGTTATAGATGTAAGTGTTGAGGCTGAGTACCCCATGATCGGTTCTCTGTATTTTGTGTTGCTCTTTGTCTGCTACAATGAGAAGCTTCTTTGATGAGGAATGAAAGTTGTATGTATCAGACAAAGAGGGTTCGTGAACCTCAAGATGTTGTAAGTTTATATCAATACCTCTTCAAGGATTGGTCCTGAAGTCAGACCCACAGAATTCCAAGGAGCCACTGACCCACAGAGTGTCACAGTGGTTTTTTTCTGGTCTAACTCTTGCCTTCTTTCTAGGTATATGGATCTGGGTCTCAGACACGGGCATTCCAGTATGTCAGGTAAGACTCCTGTCTCTAGTCTTGGTTCTGAGTAGAAGAAAGCAGTAACAGTTCAGTATATATTGTACATGCTGGTTATTGCCACAACTCAACTATGTATTTAGTTAATTTTAATATTTGATCAGGAACCTCTTGCTTTTCTCTGTTTAAAAGTTAAAGTTGATTTTCATCACCATTTCTGTGATCCTGACTAATCTTTTACTGCCACCTAGTGTTGCATAGATGAAGTGATTTTGCATTGTGAGGGGAGGAGCTTGAATAATTAATACTGCAGGCACCCATCAAACCTGCAGACTCAGATGTCTGACCAATTTTTTTTTTTTAAAACATGGCTTTTTAGCATGGAGAGAGTCTTTAAGAATATAAGGTAAGAGTGTCTTAATGGTGTTCTTGTGTTGAAGCTGAGGCAGGCTTAAGTTTTTTAGAATAATTTTGTTTGGTGACTTTTATTAATAGTCTTTAGAATCCTACCTAAAGTTTTCTTGTCAATGCAGTTGGTAATTATAAGCAATTACCACACTGAAATACCTTCTATCTATACATAGCTATTACAAATTTCATGGAAATTTCAAACATTGATCATTGTAAAATCCACTTATATATTTTGACACCATGTACTTTTGCTTTTAAATGCAAATACCTCAAATGCCTGTTGGCCAGGAAATGCTGTCCCAGGTGTCTTAGAGCCTTCCATGGGTACTTACTGTAGGGTAAGATGTTAGCTATGGGGTACAGGTTTGGGTAGCCCCTAGCCTTAGCCTGAGCAATCATGTCTCATTAGGTGAGAATCTTAGTAGAAATCACTTAGAAAAATAAAATTGGAAATGCTGCTCTAATTATTTTCCAAAAGTTAAGACGACCAGTAAGGGCTTTCCCCTGAAGGTATGTAAACTATAAAATGAGAAAAGCAACCTGTTGATAAATGTATACCACAGCCAGTGTTTGTTTCTCCTTACCCATCTTTATCTTGTCAAACAGGGCCAAAAACTTGAAAATGAAATTTAGCTGGTCATGTGTCCAAGAGACAGTTTCATGGGGGAAAGTGGCCATCCTTTTCATAGGACAGTTTCTGTTTTAGAGTGTAAAGCTCAGGCTGTGTGCTTGGAGAAATGTATTGGGGCACATTTCTGTAGCTGGACTGGACCATCCAGACCACCATGTATAGAACCATCTCTTCATAATAATAATAACAATGTGTTTTCATCCCATCCCTCTTCACCCATCCCTGAATCATACACTTCCAAGGAGATCTTAGTGTGTTCAAGCACAGATTCAACCTTGAAATACTTAGTCAGGGCCCCAGACACTCTCATCTTCCACCATCGTAACTCTTGATGTAATACGAAGGGCACTAGTTAGAAGCCTGTTTTCTTCCTGGTTTCAGTGGCGTCTCATACAAAACTGAAAAGTTCAGATACATTTTGTGAGGAGAAAAGGGGTAGATGATTAAAATACTTTAAGAATTCATCAATGCCTGGGTTGTGTACTATCCCAGCTAGAACAAAACACACTCGTGGCACCGGACCTCTCATGGCCACAGCTTACACATGTAGTTACTATGGTCTGTGTAGTCACCTTCTAGACCACCTGATACTTTGGAAAGAGGATGTAAGTAGTTACCCTGTTCATAGGTATGAACCCCTTTAGTATAGCGTCTTTCTATACTGCTGCCATTGTAGTGGTATCATCATTATATGATCATTGTAGTGAGATCACCAAGATGCAGGCACTTTGTGGGTCGTTTCCCGACGTACATTGTTTACTAATACAAGTCTCAAGAGAGAGCTGATCAGAGTTTGGCTATTTTTAACCCTTCCCCTACCTCTTTAAAAAACTGATTTTAATTTTTTTTTTTTTTTTTTTTTTTTTTTTAACAGTCAAGGGTATAGTGTTTGAATCTGTAGTTACTGTCCTTGCTTAACTATCGACAGAGCCACAGTTGCCTCAGCAGCACTGCAGGGACCCAAGGCCTACATGGTCATCTGCATTGACATCTGGCATGACTTGTCTGATACTTTCATAGCTGGGTTTTGTCTTCATTCACATAACAAAGGCATGGTATATATTTCTTAAAAGTCACTTTGTCAAAATGACACTTGTAAAGAACTTCAGGCTGAATGAGTATGACTTTTACAATTTTGACTTTAAAAGTTGCCAACTTGCTACATACAAGGTGCATGGCACTCCCTCCCTCCTCTCCCAAAGAGAATGACTGTTTAAGAAATCGCTATCCTCCAACAACACATGACCCCACCCTTTGAACAGTAACAGCCATTTCGGATGCTACTGAATGGCAGCTTTTAATGTCTCTTTGCATACACACCGATGGATGTCAGAAGAGTGCATTGTGCATGGAGCGACTATTGCTGTGGTAATGAAGTGACTTTTTGCTAGTTTCTCTTAAAAATCATTCAAGGTCAATGGTGACTTGCATTTGCACGTGATCTATGAGAACAGAACATTATGCATAGTCCTAAAAAATTGCCATTGCTAAAAACAGAAAAGCAGAAATAACCTGACTAAATGACACACACCACCAAAAAACGTTTGTTTTTTTTTCTTTTCCAATTAAAAGAAAAGCAAAATGATCTTGAAGCTGGAGAAAGAGGGAGAGGCTTCCAAGTGGACTTCATTCAGAACCATAGCTGCTGACCATGGGTGTAGAACAAGCATTTAGATTTCAATGAGGTGTCATTTTTACGAAGTAACTTTTCTTTAACAGAGCTACACTTTAACGCTTCTGAAACTAAGAACCAAACCTTGGTAAGCGGAAGTTTGCTTACTTTTCTTCACCTCCATGGCTCAACTGATCACAATCCATCCGAAACATCCAAATGCCCCTGACAGTTTCATAGGATGAGTTAAGGGTGGGCTGGAGGTTGGGGAAGGGGTAACAGCTTTCATTGATTTCAGTGCTCAATTTGTTTGACCTTTGCTGTGATTTGCCAGTATGGAGTTTGCATACTGAAGTCCATTCATTTTTGTGGAGCTTATTTTATGAACACAATTGCAACTTTTGTTTTGGTCAACTAATATGGGTTCACATCAAATATGGGGTTTCATTAGAGACTCTGAAAATGCTGTCTTTGGGGATATGTACCTACTTTAACTTACTTTTGGTCATTGATTGTTTTCAGAAATGCACTAAAAGGGTAGATTAATACCATTACCATCTCTTCACTCTGTTCCCCACACACCACACCCACCAAAAGCAAATCCCAGTGTTACAGGACTCATTTCATCCATGAACATGCTGGCGTTACAAGTACCATCTTAATTTTCAGGGTTTTATTTCAACATTCAGTTTTCCATTTGGGTTTTGGTTTTTGTCTGGTGAGGGTTGGTATGTGCCTTTAGCACTCCTGCACTCTGGCGGGCAGTGCCTGACTTAACTTTTCTTTCTTTTTTCTTTCCCCTAGTGATCTGGTGAACGGCCTAGTAGCACTCATGAACAGCAACGTCAGCAGCCCTGTTAACTTGGTGAGTACCGCTTTGCATCTCCTTTGCAACAGCTAGAGGGTCTTTTGTAAAAGGGTCTCTTTGCTCACAATGAGCTTGTGTAGGACATCTATTTGCTAGGTACTCAGGTTAAATTCTTGAGTACTCTGCTGGAAGGGCTTTGTGGGAAGATCTCATATGTAAGGTGGGTGAGGCTTATGATAAAAGGCCCAGCTCATTTGTTTATGCCTACACGTTCTCTGTACATTGTGTTCCCTTATTCTTTTTAGGAAGCTTTTGTACAAGAACATTTAGAAAATGTATCTGTCTCAAAATGTGTCTTCCCTCAAATCAGAAGTGTCTGCCAGGAGCCTCCTAAAGCCCAAAGCTCCCATGTTTCCTTCCATCACTCGGCTCTACCACCCAAGGCCTTTCTTGTACCTACAGTTAAGCCTGGGCCTTCCTGAAACATTGATCTCTGGGTGCAGGATATCCTCTGCTATTGGGAGCTGGGGAAATTTAAAATTAACAGTTACCAGTCTTTTTCATGGTCTGCGCTGGGTAGTACACATGGAGTAAGAATAATAAGTCAGAGCAATGGTAGTACACCTGCCTAGCATGGACAAGGCCCTGTGTTCCATCCTCATTGCAAAAATAAAGACAGCAGCTGTTAGAGAGTGTGATGAAAAAAGGGAGAACAGTTTTCTTAATAACTCACCCACCCCACCCTAGTAAGCTGACTTCATCAAGCTCATGGAGACTGTCCCTGTGGCTCGCCCAGAACACTGGTCTAGGGCGGCATCCATTGCTGCTGCGGCTTTCTCTGGAAGGTGTTGGCACAGTTCTCTTAAATGAAATATGTTGTCCTAGGAGAGCTTTTATTATGAGACCAAATGTGCAGAGTAACACTAAAGTGACAAAAAAAGTATATTAAAGTTACTTGTCCTGGAAGCCCACACAGTGTGTGTGGCTCTTTAAATGAACTTAAATTACCTAAAGGCCATTCTTTAGAACAGATAGATGAAGGTCTAAAGTAGTATATGTTTGTACCTGGCCAGGATGAAAATCTTTCCAGAGCACGCCAGTAGGACAAGAAGGTGGAGTGAAGTTACTTGGAAGCAAGCTAGTATGGAGGCTGGTGTTCATGTAGCAAATGTCTTTCACATCATGTGTGGCCCAGGTAGGAGAGTACTGCCATTGTTATGACATTTATAAGAGAATTCATTTCCTCCTTTAGGGGAATCCAGAAGAACACACCATCCTGGAATTTGCTCAGTTAATTAAAAACCTTGTTGGTAAGTAGTCTAGACCACTCTGAATAAACTCATCTCCATTTACCCTGTCAGTTAGTAGCACCTTCCCTAGAAGCAGGTAATTAGTACAAGCTGATTGGTTGGATCAGAGCAGTACTTTTTATGAGAAACATTTTCAGTTCTTCTGAGCTGGGGTTTAGAAAGAGATGGGTTTGACTCTCAGGTCTGGGTGGGATGTGGGGCAGAGCTTTGTCCTCCAGGTGTGACGCAGTTGTGTTAAGACATTCTGCAATAGTGACCATTACTTGGTTTCTGAGCACTGTTCCCATTGGGACCAAATTTCAAGAGCATGGAGAAGGTGGCATTAGGTCTGTCCAGGTTGGATTAGGCTGAGTGACATAGGAGCAGTGTTCCCATTAAGGAACAGGATGTCCCTGGGTCTGACCTGGCCCTTGGATTACAAGTACCAAGGAAGTATCCCCTGACCTCATTCTTAGGCTTACTGGAGCTCTAGGAAGTCTGATATCCAGTCCAGAAATTTGAGTTCAGAACATGCCAATCTTGCCTGGACCATTTTATGATATGTGTGCTGCAGGCTACTCTGATTTGACCCTGCTGTCCCTTTGGCTGAATGGGCTGTTTCTTGTTGGCATTCCTGGCTCAGGGCTGTGGTGAGTTGCTGTGTACAGCTGGAATCCTGTTCCATGAGACAGAAGTCTTTTTGCCACATAGTGCAGTGCTCTATGGTTCCAGCAGTCCTGTTCAGACTAGCTTTCTGGCTATATATTCCCAGTGTTGAGGCAGGGTTTATTCCACTCACCGTGTGCCTCCAGTCACTATGCCTTTGAGACCAGAGGCTTTCGTATTCTGGTACCATGGATGTAAACTCTGGCCTCCAAGATCAGAGTGTGTACCAGTGATCCATGTGCACCTCAGAGTTTAGAAACTGAGGAGAACTTAGGATTTCTACCTTGCTGCTGTGTGACTTCCCCAGGTCACTGCAGTAGTTCTCTTTTGTGGTCACTAGGGTCTAGTCAGGCTTCTCTGTCCTCCACATGATTTATCCAGCAGCAGAGCTGACATCTCACATGTTGGTTCCAACTCACATTCATATATTTGTGTTTATGGGATTATGCCCCATAGGCACATCTGCATCTGTTACATAGAGGTGGAACTTTGTCCTTGACACAAGCCCTTTTGTTCTCCTAGTAGGCTCTTCTGGGACCAGAAGCATGCAGACACACTCCTAGGTTTGTGAGGACAGTCCTGTGTGTCTTTGTTAGAGCTAAAGGGTCCTTCAGTAGTTCCTACTGAATTAACAGAGTAGGACCTTTGTTAGAGCTTTAGGGTCATCTTTACATAGGCTGGACTGTCCTACATCAGTTAAAACTAGCAAGGCAGACTTTTCCCTTGCCAGAGATGGTAAAACAGTGCCCCTGAGCAATACAGGATTCACTTAGCCTTCCCTTTTCTTCTTTTTCTTTCAAATCTTAGGTAGTGGAAGTGAAATTCAGTTTCTCTCTGAAGCCCAGGATGACCCACAAAAAAGAAAACCAGACATCAAAAAAGCAAAACTGATGTTGGCATGGGAACCTGTGGTAAGTATGAAGGACATCCACTGCCTCAGGAGAAACGTGCTTGCCTTCCTTGTCCTCCTTCTCCTAAGCTTTGGCCTTCATTAGGTTTCCAGAGAGGTAGGGAGGGCTTGAGTGTTCAGACAAGTACAAGGTTTTCTCCACAGGCCTTTCAATGGTATCTGATCCTCGGTTAGTGAAAATGGCTTGGGCTTCCAACGAGCTCTGTTTTCAGCATAGTGCATAAGTTTCCATTCTCTTGCTGCGATAAAATACTCCAACCAAAAGAACCTTGGGGAGAAAAGTTATTCGGCTTACACTTCAAGTCATAGTGTCACTGAGGGAAGTCAGGGCAGGGACCTAGAGGTAGGAATCTGGAAGTAGGCACCGTGGAGGAGTGCTGCTGACTTGCTCACTGGCACATGCTCTGCTAGGTTTCCTATACACCCATGACAACCTGCCTAGAAAATGGCCCGATCCTCATTAGGGTGGACTGTCCTACATCAGTTAAGACATCCAAGGCAGTATCTCACAGACATGTCTACAGATGAACCTAATAAAGACAGTTATTGTATTGAGACTCTTACAGGTAGTTGTAGTCTGTTAGGTTAAAGGTCACTGTTAACTATGATGTATATCAATCTCTAAAGGCACTGTTAATGTGTTTTGGTTGTTTTTTCCATTGCTACAGCAAAATGCCTTACATAAAATAAAGGAAAGCTTTATTGTAGTTCAGAGTGTCATGGATATCAGTCCTCCATGACAGGGAAGGCATGGCAGCCAGAGCTGCAGAGTCTGTGGTAGTTGCTTCTTACATTGCAGGGCCAGGAAGCAAAGAACCAGAGGCAGATATATCCTCCAAAGGCCTGCCATAGCACCTCTGCAGGTGCGGTCACACGTCTGAAGGCTCCACTGCCCTGGAAATAGAATCCTGAGCTGGTGACATTTTAAATTGAGATCATCAGATGATGAAAGCAGCATCATTGCAGGACCCTAGTGTCCAGGGCTAGACTGGCTGGCAAGGTTCCATGTCTCCATGCTGATGGGGCTCCAGCTGGAACGTGTGAAGGTAACGGACATGGAGGAAGCTGATCTTCCACACCTTCCTGGGGCTTCTAGACTCTCAGGCTCTTCACAGTCTGGCGTAATTGATTAGCAGTTCTCAACCTGTAGGTGTGGATATCCTGCATATCAGATATTTACATTAAAAGAGTAGCAAAATTTCCGTTATGAAGTAACAATGAAATAATTTTATAGTTGAGGACTACCATAACATGAAGGTATTAAAGGGTCACAGCATTAGGTCACTATACTAGACACTGAAATCTACCCAACTTCTCTCCCACACTGCCAGGCCGTATTCATACTCTGAACACTCTGTCTCCTTCCCTTCCCTTCCCTTCCCTTCCCTTCCCTTCCCTTCCCTTCCCTCTCCTTTCCTTTCCTTTCCCTTCCTCCCCCTCTCCCTCCCTCTCCCTCTCTCTCTTCCTCTCTTTCTCTCTCTTCCTCTCTCCCTCTCTCTTTCTCTCTCTCCCTCTCTCTGTCCCTCTCTCTCTCCCTTTCTCTCTCTCGCTCTCTTTCTCTCTCCCTCTCTCTCTCCCTTTTCTGTCTCTGTCTCTCCCCCTCTCCCTTTCTCTCTCTCCCCCTCCCTCCCTCCCCCCTCTCTTGCTCTCTCTCCCTCTCCCACTTTCTCTCTCTCTCTCTCTCTCTCTCTCTCTCTCATTCTCTCCCTCTCTGTCTCTCTCTCCCTTTCCCTCTCTCTCTCTCTCCCTTGTTAGTGGAGAGCTCCTCCCCTGTCCTAGAACACCTATCTCCCAGGGCTGCATACATCCCCTCAAGTGTCAGCCCTTTACAGGCTTACCTCCTTGGAAAATTACCTTGGCCAGCCAGTTTGCAGAAACAAGATACCTTATTTCATCTACTGTTTCTGGCTGTTCACTCTGCTGTGCCCCTCTGGAGAGAGAGTTTTCCTGGACAGAACATGTAACCTCATCATGGCAGCTATGCCAACAGCTGTTACAGAAACAGGTGTATAAGTAGAGGATAAATACAGGGCAGGTGGGGCTGTCTCACTATAAGAGCATTAGAGGGCCAACCAGGAGACAGAATGTTGCCCACAGCTCACTTTACCTGTTAAAAATGTATAGCATAGTAAATGTGAGGAGGTAGAATCTAGAATGTCAGAATCTGAAGGATATTTTGCCTCCAAGTATGCCACCTACAAGCAGTGCCCACAGAAGCCAGAAGAGGGCATCATATATCATGTGAAACTGGAGTTACACATGGTTGTGAGCCACTATGTTGGTGCTGGGAACTGAACTCAGGTTCTCTACACGAACAACAAATGATTTTAACAGCTGAGCTGTCTCTGTTCTCTAGCCTCAGGTTCTCTATAGTTTTTTGAAGGAATTTGTTTGTCCTTTTGTCAGTAAAGCATGTGTTTTAAACAACATATTTTGGGAAAACCGTCAATGCTTATCCATTAAATTTTACACACACATACACACGTGCGCACTCATGCCCAGGATATGTGTTTAGAACTTGTATTTTATCAGACATCATCTGAAAGACATGGAGAAACAGAATATGAGACAGTTGTTATTGAAGTCTTTGTAGTAGGCATCTGGATTGATAGGAAATACATTAGCGTTTCATCCAGAAACACAAAGATAATCAAGCAAAGTTGTTGAGCATGCATATGATTGTGGGCAGCTTGCTGAGGTACAGAAGGCATCTTAACCAGGAAAAAAGGTGTTTTTATGTGTGTTCCTATGATGTTTGATGATCCTAAGCACTTTCATATAGCTGTTGGCCATTTCTGTGCCTTTCCTTGAAAAAGTGCCTAATTAAACCTGTTTTTGTTTTTGTTTTTAATTTCTGAATTAAGGTCCTTATATATTCTTAATTTTAACTCCTTATCAGATACATAGTTGGCATTTATTTTCTTCCATTCTGTAGGTTATGTCTGCATGCTATTTATTTTACTGAGAGAAGCTTTTTAGTTTGATTAATTTGTATACATTACATTTCTCCTCTGCTTTTAGGGTCTCATGTAGTGAGTATATAACAAAATGTTCATATTTAAAGCTTCTACTGTGGTGTGCTTTGACACCTATAGAACTGCCACCATAATCAAGACAAACAGACAGACAGACAGACTTCTCCTATGGTATGCTTTGACACCTACAGAACTGCCACCATAATAAAACAGACAGGCACACACACACACATACACACACACACACACACACACACACACACACACACACACACTCCAGCAAATTTACTCTATTTCTTGGCAGTGACTCCCTCCACAGCTTTCTCTTTAGCCTTTGACTCAGCAGCTAATTGGCTTTGTTTTCTGCTTCCAGTTCCAGGTTAAGATCCCTTCAGTTGTTATGTTTCATGGGTCCTTCCCCACCTATATTGTCATGAGGGAGGCCCGGTGAGGCTGGTGAGAATAGCCTCCTCAGAGCATCTTCTTTCCATTGTGGGAGGATTTCCTCAAAACTGTGGGCCTACACATATTTCAGAAATGCTCTTTGCAGCTAACTAGAGTAGGCTTGCCTACAAGAGGAGACTCAGGAGCTCTAAGGGCTGGAGCTCACTGATAAAGTGTTACTTGCTGAATACGAAAGCAGCACTAAAGGCATCTCTGAAGTGCCCTTGATGCGTTCCTGGCCATAGTTAGGCTTTGAGTGTCCCCATGAAGCAAACTCATCTCCAGGGCCCTCTGCTGTTTGCGTCAAGGAAGCCTTTCTGTTGATGGTAGTTTGTTTCTTTTTCTTACTCTCTCCCACAGGTCCCATTGGAGGAAGGGTTGAACAAAGCCATCCACTACTTCCGGAAGGAACTAGAATACCAGGCCAATAACCAGTATATCCCCAAACCTAAGCCTGCCAGAGTGAAGAAGGGCCGGACGCGCCACAGTTGAGGTAGCCTTAGGATCTAAGGCTCTGTTTTACACTTAACGAGATGGACTTTTGTGGGATTTTTTTTAAAAAAGACTTAAAACAGGTGTCATGAAGAACAAACTGGAATTTTACTCTGAAGCTTGCTTTAAAGACATTGATGTGCCTAAAAGCTCCCTTGGAAATCTGCAGACTTTGCCTTGCACTTTTTAAATCTGTCTTTTTTATGTACAACAGCTTAGATGCATCTCTGATATTTTCAGGTTTTTTATCTTGCTGTTAGAGTGTATGCTGTAACTGTCACTGACAGTTTTATTTACTGGTTTCTTTGTGAAGCTGAAAAGAAGCATTAAATGGGGTAGGAATACCAATTTTATTTATAAAAGGGGTACTTATAAATGAGACGTTATACTATGCATAAGGAATAAAAATCCAAGCAGTATTGTCAGGTGGGTGGTGCACTAGTGTTTATTTGGGAACAGATGAAAGAACTCTGTTGTAAAGCTTTGTGTTTCTTTTTTAATTCAGAATTTTCTAAAGGCTTAATTTTCAGTTGCAAACATGACTTTGAAACATCCCTGTTGGTTCTTGATCAAGGATATTTGAAATCACTACTGTGTTGTGCTGCATATTGGGGCTGGGGTTGGGGACAACTTTAACATATTCTTGGTTAACCATGGTTAAATATGCTATTTTAATAAAATATTGAAATTCGCTGGTCGTAGACTTTGAGCTACAAAGGTTAGTTTTCTGCTTTGCATCAGGTGTTGGGTTGCTGAGAATGATACTTGATCTTAGTTTGATGAAATTCTGAGAACATCCAGTTTTACATTATATACTTAACTAGGTATGTGGCTGTTAGAATCATCTGTGTGCTACTTAAGGCTGAATCTGCATATGATACACGTATGTGTCTTTATCTGAAATGATTGAAGCCAACTTTCAAGTTTCAGGATTTATTTTAACTTGATATATTTTCCTAGACTATATATACAGTTCAAGCACCCTGAATCCCAAAGCTGTACTATCCTGGAGTCTGAAATCCAAGTGTCCTTTCAGCACTGGGAATTTGGGACTTGGGGACTCAGGCTCTATTAACTGTGGGGTGAAGTTCTCAGAGCTCAGCCTGAGTTAGGATGGGTTTTGTGTCCTTTAGTAGCACAAACCACGTGGAACAAAAACTTTTTTTTTTCTGGTGTAGAATTCAAGCAAGTTTTGTTGAGTGAAATGAAAAGCTTTAGTTTTCGTTTTCATTAAGAACACTCTCAATGTTTGTGCTGGCTTCTATTTTGCTCCTTAAAATTAATGGGTGAAAATCATAATGCACAAAAGCAACCTTTCTCCAAGCAGATTGACCCTGTATGGTAACAGCTGCAACCCAAACAGATGCCCAAGAGGTAATGGTGTGGACCAGGTGGTAGAAATATCTGAAACATGAAGGAGTACCTGTGATATATGAGCTTTGCCTATCCTTCAAAACATTGTTGTTGTTGTTATTTTAAATAGAATATGTTTTTTGAATGAAAGGTTCTAGAATCTAGCCAAAGATGCTCTGATTCTGCCATGCTAAATTTACCAGAAGATTCTGAAACTAGAGCTAATATTGAACATGATATAAGAAAGAAGAATCAAAAATAACCTACACAAACTCTTTCTCTCGCTCTCTTTTGCTAAGTACTTACTTAGTCACTAACTACACCCCAGCCTCTTACTTTTAGTTCCTATTATTTGGTCTGAAGTAAGTGATACATCATCTACAGAGGTTGGGTAAGCAAGTGGAAACTTGTTTGGAAATTAGTAATGGTGAATTTGGACCAAAGAAGCATGTGGACAGAAATAGCTCAGAGCTTTGTGTTGCTAAACTAGCTAGGATAATTTGGGAGTATCCAATATCCCAAGGACCCAGAATTCTCTTAGTTTATTACTCACTAACATCTGGAATTCTTTCATAAGGTTCACTCTTCCGGCATCCATAGAGTATTTACCAAATAGTAGAAGAGAAACAGAGATGTGTATAATTTCCTCTAAGAAAATGAGAAATGCATTTTGGAAAACACAGTGAGCTTTGATAGTATCATGGGCAGAGAGGAAATGAAGTTGAGGGGTATCATCAGGGATTAAGTAGGTCAGTCGTCAGAATGCAGCCTCTGCGCATGAGCTCCGCTAACTAAAGGAAGACGACAGAAGATGTGTGTCTTCTTTGACCCGCTACATGTGAAGCCATGGAACACTGCATTGAGAAGCTGTCACCACATAAGGCTGCTGGAATGGGTCCAAATAAACCTCTGTTCTCTAAAAGGTACTGAAGTCTAGTATTTCTAACAACATAAAACATCAATAAAGGAAAGCTGTACCGCTTCAGATGTTTTGGTACAGTAACAAGATTCATACAGAATTCAGTGTTTTTAAAAGTCTGTTCTGGTACTTGTTGAATTCTGAAATTTTGATTTATGTATATTTGTTTGAAACTGATATGATATAAAGACCCAGGATAAAAGTCCAAATATCTGACTCAACATCATTTGCTAAGTTTAAAATTAAAAGAAGAAACATTTTTTGTTTTTTAATTTATTATAATTTATTCATATTTCATCCTCATTGTTATGTCACTGCTTCTATCTTACCGTTCCCACCCTTTCTCCCCCTCCCCTTCCCCTAGACCTCTGACAGGGGAGTCCTCCTCCCCCACCATCTGACCACAGCCTATCAAGTCTCATCTGGATAGCCTGCACCCCCTTCCTCTGTGTGCCCCCATGGTCTCCCCGCCAAGGGGAGGTGATCAAATCTGGAGCACCAGAGTTCATCTCAGAGGCAGTCCCCGCTTCCCCCACAACTATGGAGAATGAGATGTCCATTAGCTAGATCTGAAAGGGGTGAGGGAGGTCTAAGTTCTCTGCATGCATTGCCCTTGGTCAGTACAACAGTCTGTGCAGGGCCCCCTGGGTCCAGATCTGCCAGCCATGATGGGCTCCTTGTGGAGAAGAAGAGACGTTTTTAAGAGAACAAGGTAGACAAACTCTTCTTATACTTCAACTAAGTAAAGTAAAACATTTTGGACATTGAATATGAAACAAGCATAAGACTGAATGTGAATAAAAATGGTAGCCTGCCCAGGGACTTCAGGACTTGGGGAAAAGACACATTGATGTTAGAGGCTGTATTGCATTGTCCCAAATTCATGTTATCTAAACTTTCCCTTTACTCTGGGACCCCAGAATCCAGAAACCCATTCTATAAAGTTAAGTTGTGATGAAGTCTTCAGAGTGGGGCCTAATCCAGTCTGACTAGTGTTCTTAAAAAAAGAAATTTAAACTCCACACATTTGCACACACAAAGGTCCTGTGAGAACACAGCAAGACAGCCATTGTCTGGATGGCGGTGTGTGTATCTGTGAAGATAGCCTGCTGACAATTTTTTTTTTAAGACATAATCTCACTCATACTCATGATCCTCTTCCATCAGCCTCTTAATTTGGGGAGTTATAGACATGTATTATCATGCCTGGTTACCACCTGTACCTTTTCTTGAGCTCCCATCCTCTAGAATTGCAAGAAAATTCCTGTTATTAAAGCCACCTACTACCTCTATAACCACCCTAATAAGCTAGCATTAGTGGCTGTACCCTGGGTTTCCTTTTCTGTTTAGGAATCCCAAACTTGGAACTGGAGAGGCCCAGAAGCCAGGATGGTAAAAGGGGTGGTGGTAATGGTGGTGGTAGTGATGGTGCAACAAAAAACTTTTCTCTCTAGACCTGTTCTTTCTAGCCACTGTGCTAAAAGGACACAGCCTGGGAGATTTTTTTTTTTTTTTTTTTTTTTTACTGTAATGGCTCTACTAGAACCGAATAGTACTTAAAATGCTATTCGCTACTCCTATACTGCAGGCGGGACCAGCAATCCCTTCTGCGACATGCTGCTTCAACCCCTCACCATGCATGTACCAGCGTCTCTTGGAGCAGGGATTAGACATGAGAATAGACTTGTGTATCTGCTTGCTGGTAATTAGTACATCACTATGCTATCAGACAGATATTATGGGACCCCAGACTTGCATTGGGGTACCCTTCTCACCACTAGAGTGATATCTAAAGGTGCCTGTCAATGACTATAACAGGCAACATGGAAGCCAGGGGAGCAGTGAAGAAACATACACTCCTCCCAGATGAATGTCACCATTGAGGCCTAGTGCATTTGTCAGTGCTTCTACCCAACACTAGAGCCCTGTCAGTGAAACCAGTGTTCAGACCAGACCCAGGGTCTTACCACACTAGTTTTAGTCACAAGTTACTATACCAAAACACAAGAAGATGACACAGTAAAGGACAGAAAAGCAAATGTTGTACTGAGAGGACTGCAGTGCCAGAAATAACTACTGTTTAAAAGCAACCTGGGATTACAAGCTATGGTGGTTTGGATATTCCCCATAGCCTTCGGCATTTGAACACTTGGTTCCCAGTTGGTTGCACTGTTTTGGGAGGTTTAGGTAGATGACATTGTAGGAGGGATTTAACAACTTTGCCCCATTTCCTGTTTGTCCCCTCTGCTTGCATTTGAAGATGTGAGCTATTGGGTTTCTGCTGCCTTGCCTCCACATCATAATGGACTCAGACCTCTGAAACAGTAAGTCAAGCCCTTTATTGAGCTGCCTTGACCATGGTATTTAATCACAGTAGCAGAAAGTAACTTTAAAATCATACTTTAAAAGAAATGAAAACCAGCTCAAAAATCAGGCATAAAAATGGAAACTTTTATGCAAGTAGATCCATATTTATCACCATGCACAAAACTCAAGTCCAAGTGGGTTAAAGACCTCAATATAATACCAAAGACCCTGAATCTGTTAGAAGAAAAAAATGGGGGAGAGCCTGGAACTCATTGGCACAGGAGACAACTTCCTGAACAGAACACCAACAGCCCAGGCTCTAAGGTCAACAATTAATAAGTGGGACCTCATGAAGCTAAAAGGTTCTGTAAGGCAGAATACTGTCAACAGAACAAAGTGACAGCCTACAGACTGGGAGAAGATATTCACCAACCTTACATCTGACAGAAGATTAATATCCAAAATATATAAAGAGCTCAAGAAGTTAAACATCACCAAACCAAATAACCAATTAAGAAATGGGGCTCAGAGGCAGGCATGGTGGCGCATGCCTTTAATTCTAGCACTTAGGCAGAAGCAGGCGGATCACTGTGAGTTCGAGGCCAGCCTGGTCTACAAAGCGAGTCCAGGACAGCCAAGGCTACACAGAGAGACCCTGTCTCAAAAGAAAACAAACAAACAAGAAATGGGGCTCAGAATTAAACAGAATTCTCAACAGCGGAATATCGAATGGCTGAGAAACACTTAAAGAAATGATCAACATCTTTAGTCATCAGAGAAATGCAAATCAAAATGACTCTAAGATTCCATCTTACACCCATCAAAATGACTAAGATAAACTCAAGGGACAGCACATGCTGGTGAGGGAGGATGTGGAGAAAGGGGAACACTCCTTCATTGCTGGTGGGAGTGCAAACTTGTACAACCATATGGAAATCATTCTGGCACTTTCTCAGAAAAGTGAGAATAGGACTACCTCAAGACCCAGTTATCACACTCCTTGGAATATACCCAAAAGATGCTCCACCACACAACAAGGACATTTGCTCAACCATGTTCATAGCAGCCTTATTTGTAAAAGCCAGAAACTGGAAACACAACCTAAATGTCCCTCAGTTAAAGAATGGACAAAGAAACTGTGGTACATTTACACAATGGAATACTACTCAGCTATTAAAAATTGGAAAATCTTGAAATTTGCAGGCAAATGAATGGAACTAGAAATGATCATCCTGAGTGAGTTAACCCAGACCCAGAAAGATACATATGGTATATACTCACTTATAATTGGACACTAGCACAACAGGGATGTCTCCTGAAACTCTTCACTAAACAAGAGATTGGGATACGTGCTGGGACTTCCTATTGGGACTCCAAGTGAGATAGGTATGGGAGAATGGGGAAATAGAAGGATCCAGAGGGTCCTAGAAACCTACAAGAAGACCATCAAGGCTGGCAGATCAGGACCCAGTGGATTCTGCTCAAACTACTGTAACAACCAAGGACAATGCATGCAGTAAACCTAGAACCCCTATTCAGATCTAGCCAATGGACAGCCCATTCTCCACAGTTGTGTGGAGAGCAGGGACTGACTCTAATATGAACTCTGGTGTCCCCTATTTGACCACTTCCCCTTTGGGGGAGGCCTGACGGTACTCAGAGGAACAGTAAGCAGGCTACCAGGATGAGACCTGGTAAGGTATGATCATATGGTCACAGACCTAGGCAAGGGGAATAGGGTGAAAGAGGGAGGGAGAGAGGGGAGAATGGGAAGATACAAGTGAAGTGATAACAATTTATATGTAATCTGAATAAATTATTTAAATAAATAACAATTTTTAAATGGAAAATTTTTAAATTGAAAAAGTAACCAAATTAAAGGCTGGTGATGAGTTCAACGTGCAGCTACCAGAACAGACCTGCCATGTTTTGAGAGTCCCAGAAAGAAGATGGAGCTGAAGACAATTAAAAAGAGAAATTCTGGCAAGTTGCTACATTGGGAAAGGTAAATGACCCAACAGAATAAAAATGCTAAGCAAAGCACCAAGAGAAACCAGAGAAATCAATACCTGGCACTTCACTGTCAAACTGGGACTAGAACCAAAGAAGAGGGCAGAGACAATCCTTAAAACATCCCAGAGGAATGGTACATAGCCCCAGAGGCAAATCTGTTGTTAATGTGAAAAAGAAAAACTCAATTCTGGACTTCTGTCTGTAGTGTTCAAAAAATGTCTTGCAGGATCTCTGAGTTCAAAGCCAGCCTGGTTAATATAGAGAGCTCTTGGCCAGCCAGGGCAACAGGACAAAGTGAGACCCTGTCTACTAGGTTCTGCAGATGAACAGAACTGGACCACTGGAGGAAGGTGGGTGACATGTGGATCTTCTTTTTGTGGCTGTGGATGATGCCTTTCAGCACTGCCTTCTTGTCTTTCAAGGCCTTCGCTTTGGCTTTGGGAGGGGCAGGACCTTCCTTCTTCACATTCCGGGCCATATTGGTGAAAAGTAGATGCAACATTTTAATAAAATACTAGTGTTATAATTGATGTTAATTGTGAACTTGAAAGACTCTAGAATCACTTAGGAGACAGGCCTCTAGACATATCTATGAGAGATTATCTAGATCTAGGTCAACAACTGAGAATGTCATTAAGGGGTTGTCTTGATTTTGTTCATTGATGTGGGAAGATCCATTTTAACTGGGTAAAAGCATTCCCAGGGCATGGATCCTGGACTGCACAAAGCAGAGAAAGCAAGCTGGCCTTGGGTAGTCATTGCTCTTTCTGACTGGTTGCAATGTGACCAGGTGCTTCTATTTTCTGCACCCTGACTTCCCTGCCATGATGGACTTGAACGGTGAGCCAGAAGAAACCCTTTCTCTCTTAAGTTGTTTTCTAAGGGCATTGTATCACAGCAACAGGAAAGAAGACTAAGACAACAAATTGAATAAAGTAATATATAAAAATAATTATATGATGGACTGTGAGATGGTTCAGCAAGTAAAAGGTGCTTGCCACCAAGTCTGATTCATGAGACCCAGAAAATCTGAGAGAACTGAGAACCAACAAAATTGGAGGAGAGAACTAACTCCTGCATTTTATCCCTGCTCTGCACTCAGGCCCTAGTGTGTGTGCACATACATAGATGCACATACATAAATGCACATACACATGCAAAATGCATGTAAATTATTATATGCTATCACCAAATGGGGTCTACTCTAGGGATGTAAAGTTGGCTCAGTACTGAAAGCCTTCAATGATGTAATCTCCAATCTTAAAAGGCTAAAGAAAAATGTCTCATGATCCTATAGGATGCTAGAGAAACAATCATATTGAATACTACATATGTATTATCTGTGTTCTATGCCATCTTTCTGATGAAACTTGAAATTAAATGTCCTGCTTCTACCTTATAAAAAATTTCTCAGCCAGGAAAAAAAAAAGGAGCTAAAAATCACAATGGTAAAGCTAGCAAGCTTAATTCAAAAACAGCAGTATCAGACCTGAGTCACATTCTGATGGACATGTCATTTAGAGCAGGGGGGGTGGTGGTCTTTAAAGCTACCACATTTGCTTCTTGCAGGAGCTGCTAGAGGTCTCAGAAGAGGGCAGGAATACACTGTTCTCTTCCCAGTCCATTGGCAAAAAAAGAGGGTTTATTTGGGCTTATGGCTCTAGAGAGATAGGAGTCCATCATCATCATGGTGGGAAAGTGTGACAGCAGGTGGGAATGGTGACTGGACCTAGAAGCTGAGAACTGAGGACTCCGGTCTTAACCACAACAGAGAAGTAATTAATACACTTTGAGAGGAGGGTTAGAGGTCTGCAATGAAAAGAATAGATGGGCTAACATTGGGTGTATATTCTGGAAGGAGGGGAAGAAAAGAGAGCATATGTAAAAGATGCTGTATTATTCCTAACTCACTTGCTACCCCCAGGAACTGGCTACTCTTAGGTCTTTCTGGCAAAGATTTTCATGTGTAACAAGAACAGAGCAATTCTTCATCCCTAGATGTAGCCATAGTCCACTCTGCACATATTAAAGAGAGCTGGACTCTGAGGATTTAACAGTGAGCAGATGAGTGTGAACCCTGTTGGAAGAGTCTCAACATAAACAAGATGAGAGACTGGTAACATCAATGACATGATTTTCTCAGGGAAGGAGAGAGAGCTGGCTTAGATGAACAAGGAAGAGAAGTTGACAACATTGAGTGCTAAACAAGTTTGGAAGCTGGATAGGCACATTGCCACCTTCCAGAAGATCACAGTAGCATGACATATTGAGAGACTAAACAGGTGAGATGACTGTAGCACAAAGGGATAGAGAAAATAAAGGAGCCAAAGAGGCAAGCAAGAGCATACAGACTAATTAGAAGTATTCACTCTAAATATATTACTGGAATTAGTCTAAGTGTCCCTTATCTCAATCCAGAGATGGGCTAATTAGAAAAGATTTATTTGTTATAGTTGGATCTGGCTTCTGCCAAAGGCCTTCTTACTACAGGATCCTGTGGCAGAAGACAGGAGCAGGAGAGCAGAAGAAAAAGAAAGGGACAGAGTCACTCTTCTGACAAACTTACTTCTGGGATGGCATCAACACACTCTTAAGAATTGGAGTGAATCACCTTTAAGCATAGTGCATACAGTTTGTAATACAGGAGCTTAGGAGGATACATTAAACCATGAAATCTTTCAAATAAGGGATTTCATCAATGGGGACTAGGGACCAAACATACATATTTCTACAAATTCCTAACTCAAACTTAGTGGTCCTCTCAGTTATAAGTATGGACAACAAGCTATATACCAACACTCAAGGGACCAAGGCTGAAGGTCTCCAGTTTCAAGTAAGCCTGTCTACCTAATACATTTCCTCCAACAATCAACAAGTTTTAGATGATGACACTTTTTTTCTTTGTGCATCCCTCCAATGATGAAGAAAAGTCATCATTTGCAAAGCCAAAACCAGTCAATCATTGCCTGCAGGAATCTAAGAATCCAAAAAAGCCACATCTCTTTGAAGCCTGCTCAGGGCATGGGTTAGAGCCCCAAGGCAGACTATTGTGGGGAAAATCAGAAAACAAATCTTTGAGTCTATGTCTTGATTTAGCAGCCAACTGGGAAATAGCTGCACCACACAGAATTTTTACAGTTGCACGTGGTGTTCATGGGTAAGGGTAGAGGAAGCGCAAGATGCCTGAACTGTCTCTACATTCTCAAATACAGAATCTACAGTGGTGCCTGTGTAGTGAACTCTATGGCATGTGAGCCACTGGTGAACAAAAACGCAAGCACCTTCAGGAGGAATTAATTCAGGCTTCAAAGAAAAGAAATGGACTGATTTTACAAACTATGTAAAATCTGGGCGGAAAAGTTGGCTCAGCAGTTAAGAATAGCTGTTGCTCTTGCAAAGGACCTGGGTTCAATTCCTAGTACCCACATGGAGAATCACAACTATCTCTGACTCTCTTGCCAGGGGATTCAATGCCCCCTTGGCTGTCTTGGAACTCACTATGTAGATCAGACTGACATGGAATTCATATATTGAAGCAAAATGCCCATATAAATAATAATAATAAAATAAATAAATCTAAACATTTTATTCTCAATACTTTAAAAATCTAGTCAATGTGACATGACATCTAAGAACCTAGAAAAAAACACAAAATGACAAAGTAAGAAATGACAAAAGCATGAAAGTATATATGCTTTAAGAGAAGCTTGGAAAATTGGCCAGGGAACAGGAAACATAGCCAAGCATATCTGGAATAGAAAGAAAATGCTAAAATGCACACTTGAAGACAGTACTCCATAAATAAATGACATTTCAAGAAGTAATGGATGAGAAATTTTTCTAAACTTTTGAAGACACAGATCTTCAGATAGAGATGTTCAACCAAGCAATATTAGCAGACATAGGCAAACCTGGCATAATGAGAAAGAAGCGTCGGTAGGAGACTGTTGGCGAGGGCAGTATCAGCTTCTAAAGAATGGCAAAGGGGTAAAATTTTTCATTAACATCAATAGTAAAGTAATATGTTAAAAGCATCAATTGAATAATTATTTAAGAATTTTATGCTAAACATATAGAAAAGTGCCAAACTTGAGGCTATAAGGAGCCCTCACTTAACAGATTCTAATGGTTGTGATTCAAAGAGAATGGATGTAACCTAGCAAACAATCATAAAGCAGGCTACAATTAAACTACCAAATCACACTAGGACATAAGTAAGGAGTGGGGACAATGCAAGCCCATGCATTGTACAGGAATAGACAATAGCCATACTCTACCTGTAACTGTAAATCTGTATTAGATAGAGCAAATGCTACTATACTAGACCCAATATGGCTCTCCAGAGAACTTTTAAAAATCATTCAGAAAAGAAAACAAAACCATCCAAATGAAGTAATAAAGTGGGAAAAAGCCAGTAAATTGGGACATAAGTTCCTGTGAAAGGAAGAAAGGCTGGAATTATAGATCAAAGGTAGAATTCATTCACAGCATTCAGAAGGCCTTGGGTTCCATTCCAGAACAAATAAGTGATCACTAATAACTGCAAGTATAAATGTATTAAATTCTCCAGTTAATGACTTGTTATAATTTAAAAATAAAAATAAAATAAAACAGCAATGGATTTGTTACAACAGGCAGAAAGCATGCAGAGAGTAAAAGTCAGCTAATAGAAATTAAAGACCAGAAAAATATTACCAAACTAAAGGCAAGGATAATCATATTTATACCAAAGGAAAGTTTGGGCAGAAACATTACTCAGAATAAGGAAAAAATCATTCCAATCACTGTCAAAATATGCATTTAAACATTCATTTAATACCTAAATGTATTATTATCTCAAAATGTATGCAAAGCCAAGCCAACAGGATTAAAAGCATACATTACTCAAGCCATAATAACAGTAGGCTTTAAACACAATTCTTAGTAATTTCTAGATAACACTGACCCCCCAAAAATTAACAAAACCCCCAAACAAATAAACAAAAAAACCTCATTAAGTAAATTGATTTAATTGTACACCCGTGAATTTGAATTTAGTACTGTGTCTAACATGTGGGAAAGAAAGTTTCCTTCCAAGCACACTGAGTGCGTTACTAGGAGTGGACCCACACACATACACAGTTGGTACAATGCATATCAAAAGATCTGCCCCACTTATTCTACTTACCACAGAGCAATGAGGCCTTAACACAAAGGCAGAACAGCAATTAGCAAAATCTACTCACTTGGAAACTTAATACTCATAGCATAGGTCCAAACAAATCATAATTGAAATTAGAAGATTTCACCTCCTAATTTTTTATTCAATTAGGAAACAATACCTGGAACATTGAGTATTTATGTTTACACAACAAAGCCCAGAATTGAGCAGACATCTAATGAAGTCAAAAGGTATGTTGATAGAAAAATTTTTACAGAGGTAGTTATGAAATAGACCTGAACAAGAGGAGAATGACACGGTAAAGTTTTGCATCTCAAAGGGTATAAGTCATTTGCCAAGGCATGTATAAAATGCAATGAACTAAAATATAACCAGAGAATCAGAGAAACACAGGTAAGTGAATATTGAGAAGTCATGACACATTTCAGAACACTGATATCGTGGATAGCTTCCTGGAAAGACAGGATTTAACCAGACTCAAAAAAAAAAAAAACAAAAAAAACCAAAACAAAAAAAAAAAAAACACAGAATTAAAACAGTCTTTTTAACTGTAAAACATGAGTCAATTCACACGAACTCTAGTGCCTCATATTTGACCATGTCCCCTGGAGGGGCAGACCTGGTGGCACTCAGAGGAAGGGTAGCAGGATACCAAGAAGAGACTTGATACCCTATGAACATATACAGGGGGAGGAAATCCCCTTCAGGAACAGTCATAGGGGCGGGGAATAAGGGAAAAATGGGAGAGAGGGAGGAATGGGAGGATACAAGGGATGGGATAATCATTGAGATGTAACAAGAATAAATTAATAAAAAAATTTTAAAAAAACATGAGTCAAATCAATAGTAAAAAAAAAACAATAGCAAAACTCTTCCCATGAAGAAATAACTGCACACAAACAGCTTTATCTGAATGTTATCAAACACTAGGGAAACAAGGTGTCTCATTATTATTTTTTAATTGTCAAAAATGTTTCTTTTTAATTAGCTTACAAAATAATGCCCTTTGTTATGTTATTTTATACATGTGTATCATTGAAGTTTGTCATATTCCTCTCTATTTTAAATGGTTTTTGTTTGGTTGGTTGTTTTTTGTTTTTGTTTTTGTTTTTGTTTTGTTTTGTTTTCAAGACAGGGTTTCTCTGTGTAGCCTTGGCTGTCCTAGACTCACTTTGTAGACCAGGCTGCCTTGAACTCACAACTATCTACCTGTCTCTGCCTCCCGAGGGCTGGGATTAAAGGCATGTGCTACCACACCTGGCCTTCTATTTTAAATATTTTTAATTGAAACAAAATTACGACACTTCCTCCTCCCTTTCTTCTCTCCAGCCTTTCTCAACTTCCTTCTTTCAAAACTCTTCCATGCCCCCTACTCTCAATAGCCTTATTTTATTTTATTATATCTGTTAAGTACAGATATATACATATGTATGCACAAGTGTGTGTGTGTGAGTGTGTGTGTGTGTGTGCATGTCGAGTCCATTTTTGTTCCTCATTCCAGGACAAGCTGATTTTCCTTCTCTCAGCAGTCAATAAACAGTTGCATGTAGTTCTTTGTCTAGGGATGGGACTCTGTGAAATGTCTCCCTTTTGTGTTAACATGTCTATTGATGTTGCCCTCATTCCAGTCTTGTTTATGGAGGCATTTCTAGGATGTTAGTGTTTCACAGCAGTCTTCCTGGTACTCTGGATCTCACAGTCTTTGCACCTCCTCTTCTCTGATGTTCACTGAAACACAGATCAGGAACTAAGATGTAGATGCATCCTATGGGGTCTAGCTCCCCACAATCTAGCAGTTTCTGCAGCATGTCAATTTGTGGTTTATTTGATGGTCTCCATTTGCTGTAAAGAGAAGCTTCTTTCATATCAATCACACAGAGAGTCTCAGGAAAAATACCCCCAATTCATTTTGAGTTCACTGTTACCTTGACAGTGGAACTGAATCCAACAAAACCAGAAGTGAAGAAACAGGACACAGAATTTCCAAACAGATGCCACAAAACAGATCCAACAATAAGAGAAATCTCTACTATGGTCAAGTTAGATTTATCCCAGAAATTAAACTGATGAATTAATTTAGTTGATTAATTAATTGACTAGTACTAGAATTTTTATTAATGAAATTATCCATATTAACCTTTTTTTTTTAAATGTTATATTATTTCACTTTAAACTTTTTTGGTTTTTATTTACTTTTCAAATATTTTATTTATTATAACTTATTCACATTACATCCTGATTGTTATCCCCTTGCTCTTATCTTCCCGTTCCCACCTTCCCTCCAAGCTCTTCTGCCCTATTCCTCTCCCCTAGACCTCTGACAGGGGCAGCTCTCCTTTTCTACTGTGTGGCCACAAACTCAAGTCTCTTCAGGATAGCCTGCATCCCCTTGCTCTGTGTGCTTGCAAGGCAGGTCCTGCAAAGTGGTAGTGATCAAATCATGGGCACCAGAGTGCATGTCAGACATTCAGCTGCAGCCACCCCCTGGTGTGGAGAAACAGCTGTCCATCAACTACGCCTGAACATGGGGTCTAAGTTCACTGGTTCTCTGCATACACTGTCTTTGATTGGTGCATCAGTTTGTGCTGGCCCAACTGTGTCCAGATCCTCCAGCCTGGAGGGCCTCCTTGTGGAGCTTCTAACCCCTCGGGTTCCTTCCATTCCCCCAATCTTCCATACAATTCTCAATGCTCTGCTCAGAGTCTGGCTTCAAGTCCTAGTATCTGTCCCGATCCCCCAGTGGGTGGAGTCTCTCAGAGGACATCTATGTTGGGCTAATATCCACTTATAAGTGAGTATATACTAGTGCCTTTCTGGGTCTGGATTACCTCACTCAGGATTATCTTTTCTACTCCCATCCATTGGGATTAGTGCTACTTCAAGACCCAGCTATACAACTCCTGGGCATATACCCAGAAGATACTTCACCATACACAAGACATATGCTCAACTATGTTCATAGCAGCTTTATTTGTAATAGCCAGAATCTGGAAATAGCCTAGATGTCCCTCAATCAAAGAATGGATAAAGAAACTGTGGTACATTTACACAATGGAATACTATTCAGTTATTGAAAACAAGGAAATCTTGAATTTTTTGTTTGTTTGTTGTTGTTGTTGTTTTTAGAGACAGCATTTCTAAAAATGCTTTGCCTTGGCAGTCCTGGGCTTCCTTTGTAAACCAAGCTGGCCTTGAACTCAGAGATCCGCCTGCCTCTGCCTCTCTGAGTGCTGGGATTACAGGTGTGCACCACCGTGCCTGACTTTCGTTTCACATTAAAATTCAATTCTTTTGGTATATTTTTAGAAAAATTACTTTTACTGGAAGAATTACCCAATGATGTAATATTATTGGCCTGAGGGACAGTGTCAGCACTGGGAGAGTGTCCTTCCTGTAGTATCTTTGTGGATGTCTCCAAAGATTAGGATGTGGATCAGTGAAGTATGTGGGTATGATGCGCCTTGAATGCGTGCAGCACCATTTGGTAGTGTAAGAGCCTAGGTGAGAAAGATAGAATAAACAGTAGATCTCCCCTACTGTGTTGGTCTGAATAGGTATATCCCCCATAGATTCATGTGTTTCAATGCTTTGCTCATAGGACATGCACTATTAGAACGTGTGGCCTTGTTGAAGTAGGCATGGCCTTGTTGGAGGAAGTATATCACTGTGGGGATGAGTTTTCATGTCTCCTATGCTCAAGCTATACCCAGTGTAGCACACCATCTCCAGTTGCCTGTAGATCAATAGATAGAACTCTCAGCTTCTTCTCCAGCACCACGTTTGCCTTCCTGCTGCCATGCTCCTGCCATGACAGTAATGGAATAAACCTCTAAACTGTAGGCCAGCCCAAATGAAATGTTTTCCTTTATAAGAATTTCTATGGTCATGGTATCTCTTGGCAGCAATAAAATCCAAACAAGAACATCTACCCCCTGGGTTTTCTTTCTGCAGAAAGCAGACCACAAAATGGACAACAGAAGCAGAGTTCCTTGGCTATATGGATTCAGGTGTTTGTATCAGTGTCTTTTCAGTGTCCTGTGGACCCTCTGTCTGGGACTGGTGTTTGGTTCACTAGCCTGCTTGATTGTAGGACTTCAGGTTTCTTGAACTCAATTGTGTAACTGCCTACCTGGATCTTCTGCTTGCAGCTGGCCATTCTAACAACATCATATGATTGTGTAAGTTACTCTAAAAAGATCCATACTTTATATGGATAATTCTAGCCTATTGGTTCTTCCCTCTGGAGAATTCTGGCTAATATAGACATCTACCAAAATCAGAAAATATAATTAGTGAAGAAAACAGCACTCTTTTTTAGATCAAAAATAAAGCAAAGGTGTCTTCTGGCAAAATGACCCGGACTCCCTTCCCTTTAACATTTCACTGAGGTTTGAGCTACCTCAATATGAGTCAAAAAATGAGATTGTAAAATAGCAGAACTGTTAAATTACAGAACAGAGTGTGATAAGTCTTCAAAAAATTAAACATGGAATTACTGTGTGTTCTACCAGTCCTAAAGGGAACTGAAACAAATACAGTGACATAAGTCGTAACTGAAAAAGGTTGACTACCTAGCTGTGTCATTAGCAGGTGAAGGTTGAGCAGCAGTGCAGTGTCAGCTACAGCAGGATGCTGCTCTACCTTGGCATAGAAGGAAACATTGGTATATGCTACAACACCATATAATCCATGCATAGAAACACACACATACACACTGAACTCTATGTAAGTGTCATGTGGATATATAAACTGTTTGTCTAAGTCAAATTTTGTTGCTATGAAAAACATCTGACAAATGCTTTAAAAAGAGAAATAGTTTATTTAGACTCACAGTTTCAGAGAGTTTAGTCCATTGTGATGCGCTGGTCATGGTAGACTGGAGCTGTTTCATTATGACAGTCAGGAACATATGAGAAGGGACTGGGAACCAGATAAATCCTTCAGAGCCATGCTCCACTTAGCACCTATTTCTCTAGGTAGGCTCTGGTTCCTAACTTTATCACAAACTCCTAAATGGTACTATGACCTAGGAACCACGTATTCCTTGTGTGAGCCTGTGGAGGGAGGGCATTCTATATTTAAACCACAACACTGAAAAATTCTATGTAGGTAACGTAGCCAGAGCAGTCAAATTCATTCATAAAGAAAGTAAAGATGTGCATTCCTACAGTGTTGGAGAGGGTGTGAGGTGAGATCCCTCACCTTACATGCTGGACTCTTCTATTAGGGGTCATATGGATATATAAATTAGTGCAGCCAGTGGTAATTTCCAAAATCACAGAACTTCACACAACCCAAATACACCATGCCTGCATTTACATCAACATATCACAGAGACACATATACATCCATGTTTACTGCTGCACTATGCACAATGACCAAGATATATAACCAGCGTTGACGTCCATCAATGGGTGAACTGATAAAGAAAATTCTAACTCAATGGCAATGGACAAAAAGACACCTTGTTGGTTGTGGTATTTTTATATCCGTCAGAGACAGAGCAGATGACAGGCCTTTACTCATTCTAGCTTGCTGCCTGGCTTGATGTCCAAGTCTGTCTTATGTCTAGGACTCATAACAATAAAATCAAGTCCAGGCAGTTCAGCATAGGAGGAGTAGATTCAATAATCTACTTTTCTCCCCTATCATCCCTGTATATTTCTATATTCCCCATTCTTTCTTTTCAGACCCTATTTCCATACTTACAAAAGAGAGATAAAGGAAAAGAGAGACATTCATGAGTCCAACCTTGTTTTCTCTCTGAATAAGGCCAATATCTTATAGGCCAACTATCTTATAACCAACTCCCAATGAAAATGATCATCTGTAGTCCAAAAGAGAAACCAAACACCTACCCACCCACCCCCAAGGGGAAATAGGGTATCATTCTCTTAAGGTTTCTTGTAGTGATTTTGAGCAAATAATACCTTTGTAGGGGCCCAAATAAGATTGGGGAAAATGGTTAAATACCCAGGAATAGTATTTGTGTTCTAGTTTCTAAATGTTGAGAAATTCCAGGCTTAATAGAAGTCCTGTATGGGACAGTCTGAAATGCTAGGCCAATTGGAATCCAAAGCTTTCTTTGAGGCTGTCCTCGGAGCTTTCCTGTTCTGATGAGGAACAGCAACTAAAGCACTTGGTTCTGGAACATGAAGGATGCAGGAAGTCAGCATCCAGCATGCTGAGAGGAAGGCACCAGAGTTCATGGCAGAGTCATACGCTCTACATAACTGTGGAGAATGATTTAGTTATTATTATTATGTATTCTGCCTGCATGCCAAAAGAGGGCACCAGATCTCATTATAAATGGTTGTGAGCCGCCATGTGGTTGCTAGGAATTAAACTCAGGACTTTGGAAGAACAGCCAGTGCTCTTAACCGCTGAGCCATCAGACCCCACAGGAGAAATTTAAAGAGAGTTTCAGAGTTTCTCACCAGTTGTAAAGTTCTGGAGCCAAAAGAGTTAAATTTCCTATTGCTTCAAACAAAGGCTACTGTTAACCCCAGATGCCAGGAGCTATTAACACTCAGGCCCTGTCTGCTGACACCAGGTCACTTGCCTCAGTTTCCCCTGACTGTCAAAACTGTCCTTTGATAGGACAACAGCAAGATAGCTGGGAGGACTCCCGATGATAATCCAGATGATGATCCAGAATATCTGGTGTCACAGACACCAGAGATCTCAAATCAGACCAATGGCATTTGCAATGAATATTTGCAAGTGAAGATGTGTGGACAGAGGGATATATTGTGGGACACACTGTTACATGCACAGATTCCATGATGAGATGTTCTCTATGCTTTGAAAAAAAGGGAAAATTCCTTATAAATAAACAATAAAGTCTGTTTTGAAAATAGCACTTGCCTTTAGAACTGAACTTTGGCAGACCTAGCCCACTGCCTTGAAGCCATTTAAAAGTACCCTCAATCTGCTTCCCTGCTTTGTACTCAGCCTGCTTTAACTTTAACTTGACTTTAAGGCACAGTGTAACCAGCCTTACTTGCCTAGATTTCTTGTGTAATCACTTTTACAACCTTAGCTAAATGCATAGTTTTAATCTTAAACCATGTACTTTTCCATACCCCTGACTCAGAACAATATATGTGTGTGTTGTGGTAATCATTTGCTAAAAACAACCAACAGGTTAAATGAATCCTTAAATAAAACAAACATCCACTATAAATGTTGAAAGCAACATTTATGGTGTAGGTTGTAGGTTGATAACATCTATGTGTGGTTTTGAGTGTTATTCTGGTCCAGTTAAGTGTGTGTGTGTGTGTGTGTGTGTGTGTGTGTGTGTGTGTGTGTGTGTGTGTGTGTGTGTGTGAAAGGAAGCTGTGAGGAGAAAGCAGACTAAAAGGTGTGGAAGATGGAGGGAAATATGGTGAAAGAAAAACAAATATATATTTTCTTTCCTGCAGAATCCTGGTTTACATGTATATATATGAGACATGAAAACAGGGGAAGGCACTTTGGAAGATGAAGGCATCTGAGGTAGATGAGAGGGTGAACAAAAGTAAAGTGATTGTGCTTGTGAAATAATCATAAAGAAACCCATCATTGTGTGTAATAACTGAAAAACATTAAGATAAGAAAAGGACCTATGAGGTGTGAATAATTGGGGCAGAACTGGGTTTGGAGTGATGGAAATGTTCTAGAGGTCACAGTGGTGATGGTTGTGCAACAATAAAAATGAACTTGATCCCACTGAAATGGACACTTAGAAATTGCTAAATGCTTATTTTTGTTTGTTTGTTTCAGACAACTTCTCACACTGTTTGGACTTTAGAAATCTTTCTTACTCAGTTTCCAGAGTGCTGGGATTACAGACATGAGCCACTACACTTGCCTTTAAATGGGAAATTTTATGTCCTGTATGTTTATCACACTTGTTATTTGCAGAAGTTATGTGTCCTCAGAAGGACCTTCATGTATGAATGCTCAGAAACACTGCATCTTGAAGGCAAGACTCTTTGCTAAGAAGAGGTAATTTATTACCTAGATCTTGTAAGTCTCAGTGTTGCAGAGATGATGTACAAAAATGGCATATAATTTTAGGAAAAGAGTAATACACTTTTATTATGCCATCAGAGAGTGCTGCAACCCACCAAACTATGACACCCATTCTGAAAGGCCCCTTTTCAACCATCTCCTGTATGCCTTTGGGATGGACCAGGCTCCATCTTCATTCCTCTCCTTCCTCCTTCTCTTCTCCCCATCCCAATATCACTTCTCTTTTCCTTCACTCAAGCTGTTTAAATTCAATGAGAAATTTCAAGCCATCAAAAAATATTTCTTGGTTAATTGAAGCACATTTTAAAAATATATGTAAATGTGATTCTGAGATCCATGAAACTTCTGGTCAGTTTTCACTACCTTTCTTGTATAGTTTATTAAATCAGGCTTGCAACCCTGAGCAGAGAAAGCACCCTAATGCCTGTCCAGTGATTAAAACTCTCTAGATCATATCCAAGACTAACATTCATTGCCAACTGGATTTTTCTGTTGAATCAATGTTTTTCATTTAATACAGACTGGCTTTTAACAAACAGAGACCCATGACTTTTACTCATGCTGTGACTGGATGCTGACAGGGTTTCTGGAAGTAAATATACAGGCCCTCAGATGGTATGCTAACTTCAAAAATGGAGGTGATTAGAATTGTTAAGGCTCAATTTTCTCCCAAGTGAATTCTGATACTTTGCAAAAAATGTTTTTATTTCTATTTTTAAATGAGACATTTTGTTAAGCACATGCATGAAATGCAAACAGCACTTATACTCCTTCCTTTAGCCCTTGATGTTCACATGATATGGAAAGAAAAGGTCTACTGAAGCAAGGCACAGGCTCTGTGGCACCTCAGCAAGGGAGATTAATAGTCATCATAGTTGACACTGGCTCCATGCCTAAAGCTTTCTGGGCTGCGGGGTCCAATGGCTGCATCTTCATCATAATGACGCTGATAGTAGTCACCATAGTAATCATGTCCATTCCGGTTTCTGTTTAGCCAATAGTTGACATCATCTTCAAATTTCTGGAGGAAAAGAGAATGATAAAGAATGGATTTAAAGATACACAGAAATAATGACTTTTCTCTAAGTGGCATTTTATCAGTGATTCACAATCAGTGTTATGACAGCTGCTTGTTATATTTTATTCACAGGCCAATCCAGCCTTAGGATACCAGTATGAGCTATCACCCCACCAAATAACTCTATGCCTATACTTTGATAATTCCCACTACCCCAAGACATACTCTATACCTCTGCATAGTTTTTCTTTTTATAAGGTAAACAAAATGTGCATCTGTCAGCCTGGTGCAGTGGTACACACCTGTAATTCCAGCACTCAGGGAGAAAGAGGCAGTTGAATCTCTGTAAATTCAAGGCTAACATGGTCTATAAAGCAAGTCCAGATGGCCAAGGCTACACAGAGAAACCCTATCTCTAAAAAATAATGTGCATATGTCAAATGCAGTAACAACTTGGCTGGCGCTCACTGTCATTCACGTCACTATGATAGATGTCCTCTTACCCTCCTGGCCTATTCCTGTACTTGGCTCACCATTTGAATGAAGTCAACCATTGCCATCTTACAGCTCTGGAACAGGGCATCTGGGACACCTCAGATGGTTCATCTTAAACACACATGTTCTTGGTTTGTGTGTGCACAGGCATAAGTGTTCATTGTGCAAGTTGTGAAATGAGCTGTGGGTGTCAGGCTTTGTGCAGCAAGCACTGAAGAATGCCCAAAGCAAGATAGGGAGTCATAGCTTACAAGAAACTTGCAGTCTATTGGAGATAATTATGAAAGGAGACAGTTGCTGTTAATAAAAATGAAAAAGGCACAGAAAGGATTAGCAATGAGTAAGGCCTCCTCCAGCAACTGTTCTTTGCTATGAATTGCCTTTCCAAAAGGAAAAGAAGAATATTTAGAATATTTCTGAAGTGATGGTGAAAGAGCAAGATGAATTGTGTTGACAACTTTCACTTGTTGATCTAGGGTGAGGATGAAATATTAAGGAGATAGCAAAGACAGACAGGAGATGGGAGAGGGCTGAGCAGTTTGGGCTGCAGGCTATGGCTGTAAAGTCCTGCACTGAGACTGGAAAAATGCAGGTTTTCTGGCACCATTCTAGCCTCTTGTACTGAATTTTCTAGTAGTTGGATCTCAAGAATCTATTTTCATTTTAGTGGAATAGCCAGGGAATGCTAAATACAATTCCAGCTTGTACTTTTTTGTCTTTGGATTAGGATAATGAGAAAGCAATGTGTATCCCATAGGGAGGATTCTGCAGTGCTGTGTAGGATGAGCCTCTCCAGGGATGCTGCAGTGAGTTAGAGGCTCCCAGTTGGCTCCTGACCATGTGTCTGATCTAAGAAGATAGTAAGGTAGGTGTGCTGGAGGCATTTTAGATTGTAGTGATTCGAACTTACCAAAGACTGAAGACGGACTCTGTGAAGCTGAAACCCTAGGCTAGGCCATGAACTGGGGATCTGGGGCCCACTTTTGCTTAGTGCTATGCCCCCACCTATGTAGCCTTCACCCTGAGGCACTGATTCTGATTCCTCATCTGTTTGCTGCCTAATATCTTCATCTTTAGAGCCTCCCATAACTGCTGCCTCAAGGAAGAGGACACAGAGCTATTTTTACCTCCCTGTCTCTCTAGCCTGGAAATATTCACAATGCCACATTTTGAGCTCAGAGTAAAATAATCTTACTGCCTGGGTTTTCTTATAAGGTTTGAGGTTAGAGCTTAAAATGTGTATTTTTAAATGCACTTTAAGAATATTTATGAATATAGAAATAAGACAGGTTCAAGTTTGAATATGAGCAGGGGCAAATATGGAGAGGGGTGGTGCCATTCCAGTGCCAAAGAACACCACCCATGGCATCTGAACTTAGTTCCTTGTGGTCTTTTAATGCAAACTTAATCATTACAGCTTCTCTCAATCCTTCCCTTTTGTTTTTGCCATTTATCCATACAAAAAATTTAATATCTATTTAGTGGTGGTCATCAAAGAGGTACAAACTACTACTAAATGATGATATAACACTCTTATCTACCAGATAAATGAATATACTTAAATATTATAAAACACGAGATGCTGATGATAACTTGAGAACATGGGTACCCTCCTGAGGACTTCTGAAGATGTGCAACTTGACTATCATAAGAGCCTTTCATTATGAGTCCACCTGTTTCCCAGTAACTTCACCAGGCAGAACATGGACCTAAGAAAGGAGTAATTGACACACAGCAATGTCCTTTGAGTTGTGAAAAATGTTAAATAAAGTCATCTGTTTAAGTATTTCAGGTACTCCTGGCACAGGTTTTGGTTTAAGTATGTAGTTACAGCAAAAGAAGACATATTTAATTAGTAAAGGGGCATTTAGGTACTGAGAGATGTATATGTACAGAAGCTGGGAATAGGAAGGAAGAGATGATGCAGCCACATTCTTTGTTCTGTGCTACAATAGAAAGGAAGCTTTTCTACCCTGTACCATATGTCAAACACTCTGTGAGTCACATGCCCATTTAGAAGAATGTGTTCAGCTACACTGCTGCAGATGCTCCCTGGGAAGAAGGCTGCATGGTCTAACTTGGACTCTTCAGCCACTCTGGACAGACTTCAGGGAATGCAATCTAGAGTGTCTGTCCTGTTGCCCTCTTGCCTGTACCTGCAGCCAAGACAAGAATATGTGATTTTAAACAGTCTCATAAAACAGTTACTTACTGACTTTGCCCACTGGTGCAAAGCAGCTTTACTCACAAGTGCAATGATGAAATTTACCCTAAATGCCTACAAGAATAACCTCACTGTAACACTCATTTAAAAAAATCTCTTTGCGTGGTCTTGATGAGTCCATATGCCCATCTTGTTTCATCCATTTCTGGACAAAGATGTTCAAATTTAGTGAGTTATTTTGAGAATACACAGTCAAAAGTGGACAGCAGGGCTCAAGGCATTTCTTGGCTCAAGGCATTTCAGGGCTCAAGAAACTGAGATATAGCCATTTGGCTCACAGATTCCCTGGATCTTTCCTTTCTCTGGACAGCTAGAATACAGTGCAGAGTGGGCTGATACATTTGGAATAAAAAGCACTGTGGCTTGGCTAGCTATGGTTTGTGTGCTCCTAGGGTTCACTGCTAGAAGCTTGGTCCCAGTGTGGCAGTGCTGGAGGACTGGGATCTTTACGAAGCAAAGCCATGGTTCAAAGTAATTAGGTCATGATGGCTTTACCCATTAAAAGTACTAATTCTGTGTAATGTGGATTAGTTCTTGTAAGAACTGACAGTGATAAAAGTCAGTGGTGTCAGCACTTGGGAGTTCAATATCTTCTCTGGCTACATAGTGAGTTTGAGGCCAGGCTAGGCTGCACAAGACACTGTCTCAATAAACAAACAAACAGATAAATGAATAAAGAAAATTTAGGCTTGCTTTTAGATTTAAAGGTGGCTGGTTTTTTTAAACATATACTCCTGCTATTATGACACCATTTGCCAAAATGTTCTCACTAGAGCCAGTACATGGTGACATCAGACCATATACTAAAAAGCTAGAAATGAACTCCTTTCTTAAAAGTGCTCAGCTTCAGGTATTTTGATAGACCAACAGAGAACGGACTAAAATAAGGAGCAAAGCCTAACTTCCCAGGCCTTCTTTCTTCCCCAGATCAGGCCTCTGTCCCCCCACAGCATGCCCTGTAGTGTCCAAGGCCCCCAGCAGGAAAGTATACCCACCGCCTCATCAAAGCCCATGTACAGAAACTGCTGGTACCACTGCTGCACCTCAGGCCGTGTACGATCCCACAGCTGCCTCTTGGCACGCTTCAGGCCACCTAGGAATTTCTTCGCCGTGTTCTCAGCAATAGCCATATTAGTCTTGAATGAAACAGGATCTGAAAAGATCAGTTCGCCAAAGCCAAAGAAAGAGTCATTTCTTTTAGGAAAAAAAAAAAATTCTTTACTATTGGAAAAAATTTTCCCCCTATGTCTTAAAAGGTTTATATTTGTTTTATGTGTATGGAAGTATTGTCTGCATGTGTGTTTGGGCTGCATGTGCATGCAGTCCAGCAAGTGCCAGAAGAGGGAGTCAAACTCCCTGAATCAGAGTCATAGATAGTTGTGAAACACCATGTGGGTGCTGGGAATAAAACCTGTGCTCTTAGCTACTACTGGGCTTTTCTCTAGCCCAAGCTGTTATTAGAATGCTAATATGGTTTAACCACTTCTGTGTTTGTATACAAACACACATATGCAAGGATCAAGCTAGATTAATTGGTATTTTCTTCCCTTTACATGCTTATTATTTCCTCATGTTGGAAAGCTTTAAACTCTTTTCTAGTTTTTCATAAACTGTGCAATGGATTGCTCTGAGTTGTAGTCACCCTGCTGTGATACCACATAAGACAGGAACTTTTTTTTCAGCAGAAGTTAGTAATAAAAAGGTTTCTCCATGGGATGCATTTTCCTAATTGCTGACTGGATAGGCAGAGTGCCAAAGATGCCATTCTATCCCTGAACCATACTGTTTTCAGCCCGGGTGTGTTTAACCAGTCTAAAACAATCAACGTTCAGTTAACATTGTTCTACTCTTTCCGAATTTACACTGACATCCTTTGGAGGAAAATGCCAGCATTTACTGGTAATATACTTATCTAGTGGAATGCCACACCACATACCCACAGAATGAGCCCACCAGATCCGCAAGCCTTTTAAAGAGCTAACACTCTTTATCATATTCCAAGCACAGGGCCTCCATGGACATATTTGCCATTGCTGTTCCACTACTTGCAGTTAGGTGTGGACATACCCCTTACTCACTTGAGGCAGACTTACTTTCTCGTTTCTGGAGAATTGTCTTGAGTTTGTTTCCATTTATGCCACCTACATAAACAACATCAGAAAGCAGTTCAGAGGCCATAATCCCTGGAATTTTTGCACTTTGTTTAGTGCAAAAATCAGAGTTGTAAATAAGAACTGCAGACCCCTGCCCTGACTTAACAAATCTATAGTATTTAATTTGTTTTGGGTACTTACCACACAAGAAAAATATTGCATGGTGATGACATAGACATAATACATATGATGACATTACTGATGACAGAGCCCATAGATGGAAAGGGTATTACTACTTGAGCTTCTGCTTGCTAAAATAGCATTGTGTTTTTTAGTCCCGGTGTCTTACTGTAAGGAAGCCGCTCATCATGTGCATCTCCCACAACCATTATCTTCCTGTTGTAATAGGGTCTATAGTGCCCCGCATCCCATTTTATAATCCACTAGGAATAGCCCCTTGGGAATTTCAGAGGTAAGCTTATTTGGATGCAGGTGTGGCTTTTCACGTACATTCAGATAGTCTCATACTGGACTCAAAGTGGGGTCTACACCCATGATACTGATACATACAGGCTGGGCAGCCCCATGAGACAGAGCCAGGTAGAGATGAGGCTTCTAAGGGAAATTTAGGAACAAGCGACTCTTGGCTCTTTAAAATTGCTGCACAGCTTTGCAACTTGCACTGATTGTCCTCCACTCCAGCTTTATTGTGGAGGGGAGCATTATCTGTTGGGTATTCTCAGTTTTAAAAGAGTAAAACTAATCACTGTGATAATTTGATAGATAATAGTATGCCTAACCTGAAAGAACACATGCTCCATTCAGTGAGCTGATCCCTAAGAGTTGTACACAGACTTGGTTTCATGAAAGGTGGACCCAAAGCCCCTGAAGAAAACAACCCCGGCATCCTAAATAGGAAACAGAGCATCTACAGGTGTCTGGAACAGCCATGGGGACCCAAGATGGAGAAGGGCACAGCAAGGTAGTGGTGCTGTCTTGCCAGCAGGATTCTTAATTTCTCAGTCCAGGGTTTCTGGGAAAACAATGAACTTTTGCTTCCGTCTAGCTCAGATGAGATTAAGAACTTGCTTTGAGTATGTATCCATGAATTGTATAACTGGTCATATAATAATTTTATTTCTAGTTTCCTGAGAAACATCCACATTGGTTTCCATGGCGGTTATACCAGTTTATACTCCTCCAAGTAGTAAATAAATGTTTTTCTTCCATGCTGTCCAGCACATGCTGTCATCTGTTCTCTAGATGATAGCCATTCTGGCTGGAGCAGGATGGAATTACTTCAGTTTTAATTGGTAGTTTCCTGGTGGCTAAGGATATTGAATATTTTTAAATGCACCAACATATTTGAACACATGTGTTTATTGCTACAAGATTCACAATAGCTAGGAAATGGAACCAGCCTAGATGTACATTCACAGATAAATGGATAGAGAAACTGGTACAGAAACACAATGAGATTTTATGTAACCATAATGAAAAATTAAATCATGCCGTTTTCAGGAAAAAAATTGATAAACTTGGAGATCATTATGTTAAGGTAGATAAGTCATACTGAGAGTTCTGGTTTGGTTCCTTTTGCTATGACACAACACTATGTCCAAAAGAAACTTAGGGGAGAGAAGAGTTTGTTTGGATTAAAATTCCAGTTCATCACTATGGGAAGTCAGTGTAGATACCTAGAGAAAGAGCCTGAAGGGAGGAATACTACTTCCTGGCTCACTCTCTGACTTGCTCACTGAGGACCATACTCAGCTAGCTTTCTTAGCCAGGCCAGAACAACTTACCCAGGAAATGTCACTGCTCACAATGATCTGGGTCCTTCTATATGGATTAACAATCAAGATATTACATCACAGACATAATCACAGAGCAAGCTGATAAAGACAGTTACTCATTTGCGACTCTTTTTCTTTTCAGTGATTCTAGGCTGTGCAAAGCTGATAGTTAATGCAAACCAGGGTACAGAAAAGCAAAATAACACATTTTCTCATGCAGAACCAAGATTTTAATTTATATGTGTGTGCTTTTACATATGTATGTATACAGCTTGGGTGTAGGCCATAAATCTAGAAAGGGGAACATGAGAGGGAAAGGAGAAAATTCAAAAGGTGGGAGGGTAATTTGTCTTAATTACTTTTCTATTGTTGTGAAAAATACTATGGCCATGGCAATTTAAAGAAAAAAATCATTAGTGAGAGCTTACAATTTCAGAGAGTAAGTGATTATCATGGCAAGGAGCATGGCAGCAAACAGGCAAGCATGACACTGGAACAGTAGTTGAGAGTTTATACCCAATCCATAATCAGGAGGTAGACAGAGAAAGAGAACTAACTGGGCTTTTGAAAACTCAAAGCCCACTCTCAGTGACACACCTCCTCCAACAAGGCCACACTCCTGAAATCTCCCCATACAATTCTGCCAACTGGGGACGAAACATTTAAATATATTAAATATATTTAAATATATTAGTCCATGGGAGTCATTTCTATTCAAACTTCCACAATAATAAAGATGTATCTTGTGATATGAAAGGTTGACTGCAGAGAGGAAGGATGAAAGGCCAACCAGGAAAAGACAGGGTGTGGATGAAAGCAGAGGAAGAGGGCCAAAGCATGTAAGAAGTGGACATAATGAAACTCGTTACTTTGTATGATAATTTTAAAACTAAAAAAGAAAAAACAACAAAGAATACCCATTTTGGATTCTGAGTGCAGCTCAGTGAACACTCACTCAGTATGATGAGCCCGGGGATCAATCCTCAGCACTGAAAAACAGCTAAAAGACCTGTACTCTACCAATGATACATTAATAAGGCTGGACAAAGACTTTTTTAGTAAGAATTAGTGCATAAATAGTTTACTATGCTATTGAGGAGAAAAAAGTCAATATTCAAAGCCAAGAATCAACACCTGGTTTTGTGTGTGTGTGTGTGTGTGTGTGTGTGTGTGTGTGTGTGTGTGTGTGTGTGTGTGTGTGCGTGCGCGCGTGTGCATGGGCGTGGGCATGGGCATATGTTAGTGTACCTAATGCTCCCCACATTTCTGAGTCCACATCACTCTCACTATGCAGAATCCATGTAGAACATCATCTCCTAACCTATGTAGCATGTATATAAGTGTTGCCTGCTGAGTGCCAGTACAGCAGTACCATCTAAAGAGCCTGCCCTGTGCTCTTGGATGGAGTAAGGAAGATGTTAGAACTCACACATATGCTTCCCTGGTGATCTTATGGCAGTGGCAACCCTTTCTGGGCTCTGCTACAGCAGTTGTGGTTTACAGCACCTCCTTTCATTCTCAGAAGTGCTTGTAGAATAATGTATGGCCATTCTAATTTTAGAGAATGGATAGCATAAAAACTCCTTGGGAAGGATCTATAGGGGCCATGCTAAGGGATGAGTGGTGTTATTGTCCTGGCATCTTGCTCAAGTGAGCCAGTATATACTGACCAGTGAGCTAAGGAGTTAGAGTAGCAGGCATCAGAGTATGTGGCGTCTGCCGTCTGTTTACAGTTGCCTGTAGTAATGTTTCTGTTTTAAAACAACAACAGAGTTCAGGGTAGTCATCTATCAAGAAATAACTGTCTGATCTCTGACTTGTCACTGTCCTGATCAGGCCACTTCTCTGCAGTTGAAGAAGGACACAGGAAACCTGGAGAAAGGAACCTCTCTGTCTCCTGCCTTTTGTTTGAGATGTTCTCAGCTATTACTGCAGCCATACCTTCAATCCACTCCCATGGTCTCTAATGCCCTGGAACTGTAAACTCTGAATGTTTTATTTTATAAGTATTCCTGATCATACTGTTTTATCACAGCAATAGAAAAGTAAGTAAGATAGTGAGTAACATCTCCAGTGTCTGAGCCCACATGAAGATGGAGCAAGGGGCTCCTGGAGATTCCCCATTAAGAACTACTTGAGTCATCAGAGCATAAATCAACAAAGTTGAGAACTGGCTAGGCTACTGGAGAGATGATTATCTAACCATTTAAGGTGAGACTGCTGTTAAATGCTGTGCTTCCCTCCAAATCCTAAAAGTCAATGCAGAGATATATGAAAATATTTGCCAAAGCGGATAGCTATTCTTGGATCTAATATTAACATTCATGAATATCCTAACATTTGCCAATCTTTAATGAGGTACAGTAGAGTACACACAAAATTAAACACCACCCTCCATCTGTTTGCCTTCTGTAGAAGTGCTTAACAATCGATGAGTGAAATGTGGTCTGATGCTGAAAGAGACACAAGGTTTGGGCTGTTACAGCAAGCCTGCAATTTCTTGCAATTGTGAGCCATTAGTACTTCAGGAACGAAAGCTCTGCCACAACAAATCTCAGCTGTGCAACTTAAAGGCTTGGAGAAGTCCATGTCATGAATTATGACTCTGTACCTTCAGCTACATATTAATATATATAACTGGACACCATGCTAAGTCTGCTTGCAGAAAGAACAAAAGGAGAGCTGTGGCTATTTTACTACAGGCTGTCATTTCTAGGCTGAGAGGAAAAGCAGTCATGTGTGCATCAAATCTTCTCACTTGGAGTTGAATGCACAGGGGTCTGGGCATATTCAGAATCTCAAGCCACAGTACTCTGAATGTGAGGACCCCTATGAAGCAGATCAAGAGAGGGCTGTGATCATTCTCTTCAGGAAATGTGCTTGGGTTCCATAGAGTCATGTTTGGAGGAGAGAGAGAGATGGACCCTAAGCTAACAGAACTGGCTGCTCTTTCCAGAGGACCCTGGTTTGATTTCCACATCTACAAAGCAGCTTGCAATCTTCTGTCATTCCAGTACCAGAGTTACAACACCTTCTTCTGGACTCAGCAGGTACTGCATGCATGAAGTACAAAGACATGCATGCAATCAAAATACCAATGCACATAAGATAAAAGGGGGAGGGGGAAGAATCATTTTTAGACTTAATGTATTTTCTTTTTTCATTGTAAAAAGTTCACATTTCAGTTTAATGATGCTGATACTGTAACGGATTCTAATCACTCACTTCTTGGAATTAACTCAGTAAAATATGAGTGTTGAAAATGAATGCCCTATAGCCCATATTCACAAGGCTAGCTCACATGAGGTTACTGCTGACATTTGCAACAGTAATCCTTCCAACTAGAACAAACTCCCTTTTGTTTTCATGGTCCCTCTGCAGTGACCCTGCCTCCCCTCACCCTGGAGTGTGGTTTACCATGCCTTCTCCAAAAAAGCAAAAATGAAGCGACAGAGAAAGCAAGTGTGTCTCCCATTTCTGTTTGGTGATGCCCAACCCCTTGGTCCTGGTACACACACCAGTCTTAGGTGCTGGGCAAACAGCTTAGTGTTTCCAGCTACTGTTCTCTTGGTAGTAAATCTGGGCTCAGGTTGCTGTCTCCCAGATTTGTAAACCTCAAAGGTGCTCCTATGTACAGGAGTTAATTTGTAACCTCTAAAGGGTCACACAAAAGGAAAGTTTTACAGGGTCAGAAAGAGCTTCTGTGGAGCTCTGGGTATATAAGCCTGATCTTCCTTTTGGCTGTGCTGCAAATGTGCTTTTAAAGTAGAAAGAACTGGGGATTTTCAAACATTCAGTTAATGCAGATAAACGTAGTAGAAAAAGTTAAGTTATTCAATTTTAAGAGTTGGCTCTTGCCCTGTCTGAAACACCAGCTCAGCTTTGCAGCCTGAATACCATTAACTCTGTTGCCTCAAGCTACCTGGAAGGAAATTGAGGAAAAGAGCAGCTTGTCCTGTCTGTGAATACCACTCCCTTCAAGCCTCCACAATTCCTGAGTAAGCACTTCTGGTGGATGCTTCGGACCCCTATTCCATTTGCCCAAGGTTGCCCTTCAGTCTAGAATGTTCCCTTTGAATTCGATTCCTTCACTGGATGCCCAAGTGCACCAGCTGCGGATCTTGGGAGTACAAAATCCTAGAACTGGTTCCACGCCTCGCCTTCTTGGTTCAGCCCAGGCTAACAGGGGGATCATATGCAGGCATGCAGCACCTCCTTTCCAATCTCCTTCCTCAGCAGCCCCAACACTCTCCTTCAGGCATCCCCCACTTACCTGGACCCAGGCACAGAAGAAGGAGCAGCGCCAGCCCAGTCAGGGCCAGGACTCCAGGCCTCAGAGATGAGGTGGCCATGGCTCCAAGGCACAACAGAGTGGCTGGAGGGACAACTGGAGCTGGACCTAGGCTCAGTGAAGCAGGCGCTAAAGCTCGGGTGTCCTTGCTGGGGCGGGACCCACCGGGTGGGCAGTAAGCCAGGCCAGGCTGCAGTCCAAGCTACAATTCCAAGCACACTGCGGATCTGCTGCCAGTCTCTGGGAGAAGCCACGTGACTAAAGGGGAGACTGCCAGACAGATGCCAAGCACAGCCCAACCAGGCTGTCAACAGTGAATGCTAGCTCCCCTGCCCCCACCCTGTGCGCCCCTGAGGGGTTTCCTTTCCAGCACAACCCTCCCCTAGCACCCCAGGCTCTTGGCCTTGCCTTTTAAAGTAGCCTTTGGAATGTTCTTAATTCCTGAGCTGTAGTTAAGCTTGGCTCCCACAGGGCAACCTTTATGATATTTTGAAACATTCTGGGTTCAGAACTATAGTCCAAGAAAACACATCCCTTCAAACCACAGCAGTTCAGAAGCCTTGGAGGGACCAGTATTTTTCCAAAAGTTTTAGCAAAGACTTTGCATCCATTGTGCACACTCTTGCCCTGGGACATTTGAGCAATGGAAAAGGAGGCAGACAACACTAATTGTCTCAGTAGCAGGCTTGACCACCAAAGGAGGTTGCAAAACAGTGAATGTGCTCAACAAAAGTGAAGACCGGCTTGTCGGGTATTTAGTTGTACAACCCTGACCACTTCAGGGACCTGGATTCCATCCCCAGCAGTAGGCTGGGGGAGCAAAGACAAACTGTTTTCAATTGATGAATGGAAACTTGGCTTTAGAGGCTTTTTCCAGTAAGATTTGCCTGAGTCTGCAGACTGCTCAGTTTCTTCACAGAGACTGTCAGTTTTAAATGAAGGAGAGGCATGTAGGAGAGTTTCTCCAGCCAGCAGGAGAAAATCAAAGTTTAGCCAGCAAAGGAAAAGAAGAGAAAGGGGAACCTGGGAGTTATGTAAATACTTATTTGGTTTGCACAGGTGTAGGAGAGTTAGGGGCTTGCTAGTGCACATTGCTGGTCACCTCTGATCTCTCAGGTGTTGAGTGCGGCATAGAAATCTGAATTTTATGTAAAAATGTTTTCAGGGATGCTGAAGGTGTGCCTCAGAAAGCACTGGGAGAAACTCCGCTACAGAAGCTTGCCTGTCCTCTTGTCCTTCCTTGGTCAGTGAAGAGAATTTTTTCTCCCCTCTGTAGACTGAGCACAGTGGTGAGAACCAGGTTTAGTTTCCAATAGATTTCTGCATTCTGCAAAAATATATAAACAATTCAATTGCCTTTTTAGGTCTGTAAACTGAAAGATACAGCATCTACCCACTGAGGTAAGCAGTTAATGTGAAGAGCCTCGTAGGCTTGCTGTGAGCACAGGACAAATGGCATCTTGTGAAGAGTCAGGGGGCTCCTTCATCAGTGGGAGAATATCAACACGGTTATGCTTCCTTCAGTCTGCAACATCCACCATGTTCTCAGACTGAGCTCAGGTGCTGCCTCCTTGAGAGGCTTTCCCTATTCCCGCCCCTCCCCACCATTGGGCTGGAGTATTCTTCCTTTTCTCTTCCTGCAAGCCTTCTGTGCACTCGATCTTTGCCTTGCTCTACCATAGATTTATGTGTCTTAATTCTCTTTTTTCTCTTAAAGACCGAGCTCCCCTAATGTCTATTTTTAAAATCACTGTGCAGAGCCACACTATGAATAGTTGAAGAGTAAATGCATGTTATCTAAGAACACATCAGTTCAAGACTATGCAGGTATTATATAAATGAGATTATTTGGTATGAATCCATTTTTGTTTTTATACATTTGATACTAGAAAAGGATATGGGATCTGTAATCATAGTTCACTGGACTGGGGGTCAGAGCCCTGTCACAGACCTGCCCTAGTAACAAGATAAGCCAATCATCCAAGCACTTTGGTGTTAAACTTCTTGCTTAGTGATGGGACTTCAAAACCCCTCTCCTGTTGGTTAAGATGATGTCCATGCTAGAGTTTTAATAACTTTTGACATTTGAAATAACTAAGTGAAGCCAAGTGTGGGATAGAAAGTCATTTTAGTCTAACAAATATCGAGCCACACAAAGTTCTTATTGTAGAAGACTCAGAGATGGTTTCTGTGGATGGTGCTCATGAAGACATGCCCAGAACCCCACCCCTACCCCTGCCAAGCAGACATGGCCTCTTTAATGTCTGTGGTCAGGACCCCACAGGCAGACTTATGCCAAGTGTCTGTGCCTGGGATCCAAGAGCAGATATGCCCTGTTAATGTCCAAGCCTAGGATTCACTAACCAATCCTAGTGTCTGAGCACAAAATCTACCAGCAGACTCTGTTATTAGTATCCATACCCAGGATCTAACGAGGGGACCAGGCTTCTCAGTGCCTGTGAGCGAGAATCCAGAACAAGGAGACCTTGGAGACAGCCTTATGCTATAGGACAAATAGCTTTCTTCTGTGCAAGGGTCTTGAGTGAAATAAGAAGGCACGACTGAGGCTAGTTTCCAATTTCTTCCACTTTAATGTTCAACATGCAAAGAAGAGCTCTGAAAACAGATGGACATGCTTTTCAGATGAGACTCAGAGCTCTCCACCAGGAAGCCTCCTCTTCTTTTCCTTGGATGCCCTGGATGCCTCCTTTCAAGAAGTGGTTCTCCCTGTAAGTCAGAAAGTATGAAACTCTGCATATACTGTGCATACCTGTGGCTAACTTCCATCTTTTCACTTACAGGAAGTACTTTAGGGCTTCTCTAGATTCTCTGATGGCCAGCATTGCTAATTTTGCACTTTGCCCTTGTATTAAGAGGTGGTAAAGAAAACAAAAATGCTACGCTCTGAGAAGTCACAATAGTCAGTGTATCACCCAGACAGCTACCAAATGAATGACAGGCATGTGTATTATATATCACATGGATACAATAGATATGACTCATGTTCTGGTCTGGATTTGATCAGATGGCTCAAGAGTTCATCAGATTAGTGTATACTTATTATGCATTGTTTATTTCTGGAAGTTTTCAGATAATGTTTTTGCATCTTGGTTGACAATGAGTGATAGAGATGAAGAAGGTGAAGCTATAAACAAGTGGATAGTCCATGGGTTTACTAATGCATTAATATAATTACCACTACTCATGGAGGATGGGGAATGGCAAGAGCACTTGCATCAAGTGGATCCATAATCATGCAGGAGCCTACAGGAGACCATGGCTACCCTTGAAATCTAAATTCAACACTTAATGATTTTCAGTTTAACTGCTAGGGCACTCAGGATTGATAGGATAGAGCCCTATTGATAGACAGGACTCCCAGCATCCAAACTTGACTGTCACTCAGCAGTTTTCCTAGAATCTGAAGATCCAACTTTCACCATGTGTTTCTACCTTCTATGTGAACCTTTATCAATCTAGCCTGTGTTTTTGTGTAAACCACAGACCCAGACTCAATGAAGACTGCCTGATTGGGCTTTGTCCTTCGGGGGCTGACCTTCTAGTGAGGATCAACACACAGAGAAACATAATTACAATTTTTTCAAACATTTTGAAAGCCTTCTAAGAACTTGCATGCTACAGACTCCAAAAGACAAGATTAGTTTTGTTTTAAGCAAGAGTGACAAAGGTTAATACATTCATTAGATAGTTTATGAAGCACATTGGAGGGGCTTCACTACTTCAAACAGGGTTCTGGGCTGAGACTGAAACATGTTTGTCCATCTTCAGACTCTGTCAAGCATCTAAGTCAGGATATCAATGCAGGAATTTTCTCCCCTGTTGGTGGTTGCAGTGTCATTCGGCCCAGAATGGGAACTAACTCCCTGTAGGAGATTTAGCCCTTATTCTGTTTTTTTACCCTGTGTGCACTGAGAGAGGCACTCATTTTTTGTGTGTTATGTTCATGGAAGTTTCTGGCTGTTGATACTCACACTGAATTACCTGAATCAGTATTTACAGTGTCTCTCATCCTTGGAGAGGTGCCTGGTGATGAAGGAAGAGACGGACATCCCCAGTTGGTGGAGATACTCCAACTCCAGTAGCTGAGGAGTATGTCACAGGGACGACTGTAAACATTCTTTCTATTATCTTTTCTCTATCTGAAGGAGCCTCTGAGACAAGGCAAAAATGGCGAATGCCTTATGGCACAGCCACATAAAGGCCATATACAACCAGCCAGTTGTCTCGCTTCCATCTTGTGTGATGAAGCCTGAGTACCACTCTCTAACAGAATCTGGGAAACCTGAATCCTTGGAGGAGGTTCCTTGAGTCAACCCTGCTCATGCAAGAAATACATAAAGCTTTTGTATTTTGTACTTAGTGTCTTTGTATATAATGCTCTCAAATGTTTCCATGTTGTCAGTCATGTCTTCTTTTTAGAAGAGTTTTATTGGTGACAGTATCATATGATCAAGCACAATTTGTCTATTTAGTCACAAGTTAGTCCACATAATTTGATTTTAATAAATAAAGCTGCTGTGGATATGTACATTCATGTCTTTGTGTGGAAACATTTCTTCAGTGAATCACTAAAAGGGTGGTGGCTGGATCACATAGTAGTTACTTTTAATCTGCATTTTAAGCATCTTTAATGATAATGAAGATATGGGAAATAGTTATCCATTAATAAATGTGTATTAATAGTTACCAGGAAATCCATAAGGGACAGGCAAAACAATAAATCCCTGACTTCCTGAGCCCAATGGCTTAGCACTTCAGAGACAAGAATGTCCAGACATAGAAAGAAAGAGGGTGCAGGGAGGCTCCTATAAACCACATTTTTACATCCCCTTGGTTCAGGGCTCACCCTCCCTCCACAGCATGTACCTGCTGTCAGGTGTATTTGAAGCTGGAGACATAGCTGCCTCAGAACCAGGCAATACTTCTTTTGGGCACAGTGCCTCTTCTTATTGGAGCTAAGATACCAAAGATGCTTGAAAAATAGCTATCCCTAATTTCCAACCCCATCTCCAGGAGCTGAGAGTCTACAATAAATACTATAAGGCCCTAAAATTTTTATGGACTCTGACTGCTCTTCTGCCTTTTATTAGTCTGAATACCCTGTGCCTGTGCTGGGTGGTCATTGATCAAGTCCTCTTCTTATTATACACCTGCACTATTCCTCCCCTCAACTCTGGGCTGCCTTCCAGCCTATACTTACCTACAGTGGGACCAGGACACTAACCTAGTCCACTGCCTATTTCTGTAAGTAAAGCTTTATTGGAATGTCCAGGTTTGTGAATTTAGTTATTTCCATCTGTATACTTGTGCACAGTTCTATTTGCTTCAGATGAGTAGCAGGACAAAGGCCACATAGCTCTCAAAGCTAAAGTATTGTCTGAGCTTTACGTAAAAAGCCTGTTATCCCTGAGAACAGGACACAGTAGGAATGACATCCTGAGACCTCCCAGCCCTGGCTCTGAACACCAATGTGACACTCTTTCCTTACTTGGAGAACATCTATCATCTGAGAAATCCCGTTGTCCTTCCAGAGGGGGACAGACAGGAAAAGAGGTCTCACTGATACTTCTGCCCCAGCTCAGTCTCAGCTGAGGACATTCCTGGGTTGAGTCCAACAGGGAAAACTTCCAGCAGAGTTTCCCAACTCAGGGAAGCTGTGGGAAATTATGAGTTGTCATTGTTTATGCTCCTACTCGGGGTAGTTTGTTATGCAGTCATAGGTAGCCTGAACTGCACCCTTTCTGAGATGAGTGCCACTGGGGACCAGGCTGTGCTGTAGGCTTAGGGCATCTGTGGAACATCTGTGAGGCAGAGTCATAGGAAGAAAGAACACAGGGTTAGAATACAGAGGATGAGCGAGACTAGAAGGAAGAAAAAGCAACAGGGAGTATAGTATCTGGGTTTGTTACTATTATAGAATACCCAAAGCAGGCTACATTTGTAAAGAAAATATATTTCTTAGCATACAACATTGTAGTCTGAAAGTACAAAGGGGTGCAGGCTACACTGAGGTTAACTGTCAGCACCTGGCATGTGGCGATGGTTGTAGAGGAATTATAATCCAGAAACATAGCTGCTATGGGAAGAGATCATATCTGAAGGCCTATGTCTATGTGATCCTATTGGAATGCAGACATGCCACAAACACATGTAATCTCTCTGGATGAAATACAGACATGAACTTAGTACACATTTTAATCCAAGACAATGAAGGTAATGCTAGTTTGTAGAAAGAAGTACCATGCTAGTTTGTAGAAGGAAACACTGACGTTTGAAAGTGATGTCTAGTTGAGAGGCAAAGTGACCAATCAGAGAAAGATTTAATAGAATAAAATATGTTCCACTCTGATGAGACCAGAGAGGAAAGGGAGCTAACTTAAAAAGGAGCAGTGCAGAAAGAGAGGAAAAGAGAAGGGGAAGTGTTACCAACACAGTTGTACATACAGACAGAGGCAGAGAGAGAGAGAGAGAGAGAGAGAGAGAGAGAGAGAGAGAGAGAGGGATGGAGGGAGGGAGGGAGGGAGCTCTAGATACAGGTGAAGACAGAACAGGCAACAGAATGAGAAGGAGACAGAAAATTAGAACAAATTGCTAGAGTTAGCTTGCAATTCAGTCATAAGCTGAGAGAAGTCAGTTTGAATCCATCATTTTGGAGAGGAGTTTGAGCCAGAACAGCTAAGGTGAACCAGCCAGCAAGAGTTCAGAAGAAAGACCTAGAGAGAGCGAGTTTATTCAGTGATAAGTCTCAGAGGCTGAAAACATTCTAGGCAAAGATTAGATTGTATGGAAGCTAGAAGCTTTCAGACTAGGTGTAGATTAGCAAATAGAGGTTGTGAGCCTCTGAGACAGTGACAATTACATCAGGCAAATAACTTACTTTAAACAAATGGTAAGAGCATGTGTAGGGGAGAGTAGTCACATTGCTGAACAGTAAGCCAAGGAAATATGGTCCCGAAATCTTTCCAAGGGCACAATTCCAATAACTCTGAATAGCACCACTAGGATTTACATATTAAAGGTTCCACAACACCTCCCATCAACATTAGAATTTGAAGGGTTAATAAATGAATGGCGTGAGCTTGCTCGAGTATTTTGAGGGGAGTGGACAAGGCAGGAATGTCCATCCAGCCAAACATCCATGACAACTTGTAGCAGAATAAAGAGTTCTATGAGGAAAACTGTCTTTACAATTTTTTTGGAACATGGGGAGGTTGTATGCCATGAAATATGTAAAAGTAAGAGGACAACTTGCAGGAGTTTGTTCTTTCCTTCTACTGGGTCCTGGTGAATCACCCTTGTGTCACCAGGCTTGTCAGCAGATGCCTTTATCCAAGGAACACTGCCTTTCACTCTTCCCCTTTTTGAAACAGGGTGTCATTTATAGCTCAGGCTAGCTTCAAACTCACAAAGCACCTGAGGATGACTTTAACTCCTGAACCCTACTGCCTCTATCTTCTGAGTTACAGAACTATAGGTACGTACTTCCAGTCTTGTATCATGTAGTGCTGGAAATGGAACTCAGAGCTTTGTGCATACTAGGAAAATACTGTTAACAACTGATCTACATCTGCAATCCCATGGAAGCAGTAGTTGTCATGTATGGAACTATATAATTTGTGATCATGGAAACTAGCTTCCTGGATATGGTGAATTTTGATCTCTCTCTCTCTCTCTCTCTCTCTCTCTGTGAACATATGTGGGCATTCATGTGTGTGATGTGTGGAGGTCAAAGCACAACCTTGGGTGTCATTGCCTTCCAAGGAGGCATCATCTTGTCTTGGTGGAGGTCTTGGTATGGTTTTATTTTTGTGATAATGATAAATTTAATGTAATGCCATGAGAGCTTCAAACCAAAGAAATTCAATAACATTCCAAGTACTGCAGAGCATTCAAGCCACAAAATTCCCTACTCCTGCTAATGTATGCTCTGTGATCACAACTCCAGATTTTTCTAGAAAGCCTTGTACTGATTGCCTCATATAAGAGCTCTGGCTTGGCTGAACACTGTTGTTTCTTGGCACCTTGACTCCAGGCCATTATCCTACTGTGACAATACATCTTAATGCCATCTTTAACCACCTTTTCCCATTTCTACTCTGAGTGCTGTATCTGTAGTGGTGACCATTGCCTTCATGTTTTCAATATCACTAGAGCATTTTCCCACTTATTTCTGTAAGAATTTGTAAGGTCTCTATATGTGCAGGAAATAATTAGAGAACCAAGATGAATGCATCATCTGTTCTGACCTGAGCAAATGTGCATTCTAGATTTTAGATGTATTTTACTATGTCTCTACTTTAGAAGATTCAGAGCAGTTTGTGCCATGGTTGCTTGACATCAGATATTTTCGCCTGTGACACAAGGTGCAATATCATGATGGGGAGCACATGGAAGAGGAAACTGTTTTCCTCATAAACATGAAGAAACAAAGAGAGAGAGAAGAGGCTATGTTCCCATTATCCCTTTCATAGGCATGCCTCCCCATGACCTATCATTCCCCCAATGCCCCAAGTACACCGGGTTTTAACTTCTTCCAGTAGGACCATGGGCTAGGGGTCAAGTCTTTAATATGGTGGCTTGGTGGTAGTGGGGGGTACATAGAAATCATAGCAATAGTTGAAACAAAGAAAACAGCAAGCAGTATCCTAGCCCACTGAAGTATTTATTCCTTTCACTGCTGTGATATAAAACATAAGGGAAGAAGGATTTGTTTGGGCTCATAATTTTAGAGCACACCAGCCCACCATGTCAGAGGAGGTATGGCTGACAGCTTTGTGGCAGCATTTGCTCAGCTTGTAGCATAGTTTCTTACCTCTTGGAGAATCATAAATCAAAGGGAAGCAGGGCTCAACTATCACCATAACACTTGCCCCTTAGCCTGCATCCACCAGGTAAGCCTGCTATCCTCAAAGGTCCACAGCCTCCCAGGACAACACCAGCAGCTAAGAGCCAAGAGATCAAACACATGGACCTGCAGAATATGTTCAGTTTCCATAATAAGAAGTCCAATTAATCCATGTCCTTGCTTAATATATCTGCGTACTAGCCCAAGGGGCATGTCCCACGAAAGCCTTCACTTACCAGGAAACTGGGACAGAGGGGAAGGCATCCTATTGGGACTCTAAATGAGAGACGCATGGGAGAATAGCAAAATAAAAGGATACAGAGGGTCCTAGAAATCTACAAGTAAAACATTATCATAGGCAGATTTGGGCCCAGGGGTCCCGCTCAAACTAAGGCACCAGCCAAGGACAATACAGGAGGTAAACTTTAAACCCCTTCCCAGATCTAGCCAATGGTCAGAATATTCTCCACAGTTGAGTGGAGAGTGTGATATGACTTTCTCACGTACTATGGTGCCTCACATTTGACCATATCCCCTGGAGGGGGAGACCTGGTGGCACTCAGAGGAAGGACAGCAGGTAGCCAAGAAGAGACTTGATACCCTATGAGAATATCTAGGGGGAGGTAATCCCCCTCAGGAACAGTCATAGGGGAGGGGAATAATGGGAAAATGGCGGGGGGGAAGGAATGGGAGGATACAAGGGATGGGATAAACATTTAGATGTAACAAGAATAAATTAATAAAAAAAAGAAAAAAGAAAAGAAAAGAAAAAAGATATCACAACAGAACTTTGTCATTTTCCCAAACTGGCCAATCAAAACTTCCACAGAAACTGTTCACTTGTGGTGAACTCCTGGACTGAAATGACACAATGTTAATAAAGGTCATCCCACAGAAGACTCTGTTCCACACCACATTTTGTGCTCGGGCCAAAACCACTTTACATTTACTGTCTTACACTGACACTGACTGGCATTTGGGACAGTTCAGATATTTTGAATAGCATTCAGACATAAGTGCTGGAATCTGGATGAGGAAAAAAAAACAGAGCATCTATCTCCATTAATAAGGAGCAACAGGGCTCTCATTGAATGACAAGGATCTTCATACAGTTTTAACATTAATGCACTCTGCACCCAACAAGATGACCTCTTCCCTGCATTGTCCTCAGCACCCCTCATAAGCACCCATATCTGTATAGTCAAGATCACGGCATGCTGTGAATATAATTAGCAGTTTTATCTCCTTTGAGGTTCATATTTGAGTATCTCATGCTGATGATCAAGTACCAAAGATGCCTGTTTGATGGAGCAAGTCATATTTTCCATGCCACAGAAAAAAAGGCATAAGTTTACAGAGACAATTTCAGATGATGATAAATGCTTCCTCAAGCTTTCCAGCAGCTTCCTAAGTCACACTTGCTTCTGGTTCAAGGACAGAGAGACCTAAGACAAAAGCACCTGGGGTTGTTTCATGGAAAAATACACTAGCTGCAATTTGCTGTGTTTAACAGAATTAACTTTAGTTCTACAGAAGACCAACCTGTGTTTAGAGCTAAGTAGTTATCTGGCTCAAAATAAACTGATGAAGGGGGCTCTGACTAAATAGCCCTGATATATCTGAGTGAGACCAATGATTCTTGGTCCTCTTGTTCACTGACCCTTTGTCTTTAACCAACAACATACCCAGAGGCATAAGATAACCCACTCTCTGTTACCCCCTGCAAAGTCTGTCTAATTTTTTGGATAATATTTCAGCTTGCAACAAGAACACAAAGTCTAGCTTCAGGGGAGAGGAGAGAAGAAGGGCTGGAGAAAAGAATATTGCTTAGGCCAGGCAGAGACCTGAACTCTATAGAACAGAAAAAGCTAGAAGCTGGTCCCAGAAGAGTCTAGAAAGAAGATGGTCTGAGGAAGACAAATGTGTTGAGTAGAGGGCGAGAGTGCTGACTCATCTCTTTTCTCCATGACCAGCTCAGGTGACATGGAGCTGGAGTCCGGGAACACAAAGAGAAGTCAGTAAATAAATAAACGTAGTCACCCACCAAATGTGGTGAGCCTTAAGCTAGAGAAGAATCAACAAAATCAGGCAATATTGGAAAAGGTGACATCTGCAAAAGAAATGTCTGGGAAGAAAATTAAATATATATATTAAAGCATAAGCTTAAGGGAAGAAAAGCATGGGACAAAACCTATGAATCTGTAAATGATCATCAAGTAACTAGATGTATGTTATCCAAATCTCAACTACAGTGTGAACTGAAACTGGACAGACTTGGTGAGGATGGAGGGCAGGCTACAGTACATGGTAAAATTCCATTTTACATACATATACCAAACAGAAATAAATATAGAGGTGAGGCAGCTAAGCACAAGGGAAGGTTAGCAGTCTGAGGCTGTATTTGGTTTAAGCTACACATATATCTCTTTCCTGGGACTCCCTATCTGCTTTGAGCTACATGCACATCTCACTCCAAAGAAAGTCAGTGCTCCTCCCTAGGAAGACCTAGGAACTCCTTTTGTGATTATTTTTTATTCAAATGGAAATAGGGGCTGGGGCCAAAAATAACCAGAAAACTGGACACAATAGGACAGGCAATTCTTTCCAGACACAGGACAATAGCCAGAAGCAGATGAGAAAGATTAAGTGATGGAAGTCTGCTGATTATCTGCTTGGAAGCATATTTCAGAGTACAGAATGGGGAAAGTGATTCCTACAGAGCCCCCTCATTAACAAGAGGAAATACATTCAGAGGAGAGAACCTCAAACTGGAAAGGCTAAGGACTCTACATGGGGAGCAAGTCCTTTTGAGTCTCTCTGAACATGAAGTGTGCATGGAAAGTAAATATCCATGGGCTATGTAGGGAGATACAAGAAGATGCAAGCTAGAAAACCCCTAACTTATTCAGGCTTAGAAGCACCTGCCCTCTGAGCAACAAAAGATGGGGAAAGAGCATGAGACACGGAAGAGTCATCCCAGAGTATTCCTACCAAAGAGGAGACTGAACTGACCACAGGGTCACCACAGAGTAGCCCTGTCAGGTATGCTGATGTCCAGCATAATGGCTACTCTAGACTACAGAAGTGATGTTTAAAAACAAGCTTTTCTGTTGATCCTTCCATCTAGTTGATATGCAAGTAACTTCACTGCTTCCCAAAACTCTTTAAAAAAAATAACAAAATCCAGACCTTCAACACTACAGACAAATAAGTGCTGAGATAAGTCAAAAACTAATTTCAGATAAACGAAAAGAAACATCGGGAATCAGAAAGGACTCGTAAGTAAATATATTATCTCTTACGCTTTCCTCAAAAGAAAGTTTTCAGTTCAACATGAAAACAGCAGTACTACTGAGCTTATGTGTTAAAGTAAAATATTTGATAACATCATCCCATGCACTGTGGAAGAGGATGAACCTATGACATTGAAAGATTCCTACACTCTTTTTGACCTGTAGAGTCAATACTACCCAAATCTCAGAGGTTTCTTCTTGGGTATTAATAAGCTAACCCTAAAATAATGAAGCAATGTGGGCATTCCAGATGGCCAACACAATTCTGAAAAAAGGACAAAGATGATGAATTGTTCAGTCTAGGATGTGTCCCAATAATATAGCAGTCAAGACTGTGTTGCTGGTGTTTAAGTAAGCGTAATGTCAGTGGGACAAAATGTACACTTGGAATAAGGCAGCAAAGGTGAGTTAAAGGTGTGGAGATAATTTAACGTGGTGAAAACAGGAAGATAGAACAAGGGGATAAAATTCAGGATGTAATCTGAATAAATTATAATAAATTAAAATAAAAAATAAAGTCATTGCCAAAAAGGGGGGGGGGGGAGGAGGGTGTGGAGATAATTCAACAGAAAGGTGGTATTTTTTTAAAAACAAATGATTCTGCAACAATTAATTGGTTCTTGGTAGTATGTGTGAATGAATGTGTATGTATATGAATAAGAGTGTGTGAATACTTTAGTTACCATAAAATGCATTATAGCCATAAGTAAAGCAATTAAAATATTAGGGGCTGAAAACACAGTTCAGTGGAAAGCAGCCCATGTTGCTCTTGCAGACACCTTAAGTGCAGTTTCCAGCATCCATATCTAGACATTCAGAAGTGCAAGCAGCTGCAGCTTCATGGGATCTGATGCCATCTTCTGACCTCTATGAGAATTCAAACACATATGAATGTATACACACAGACATAGACACAAAAATAAAATAAAAATTTAAAAATATTAGATAAACTGTGAAAAATTCCTTAGGACTTTCAAACAAAAAGAAGATTTTTTTAGATAAGAGACAAAAATCATTAACCGTAAAAGAAAAATTGATGGTCCATTGGAGTCCATGAAAGCAAAACATCTCTGTTCTGTAGAAACATCAAGATGGTGAAAAGACTCCAAGCAAAGGCATTTACATGAAGTAAAGAATGGGTTATACAGGATGGAGACAACAGGAGAACGCAAGCATGGCAAGCATAAAGAGCCTGTGGTTTGGAGTGTAGACAGAGAGAAGGCCCAAGGAGACACATTAGGGATCTGAAGCCAGAACGGGCAGTTGGTCCATCTTGTGACATCATGTTCCCTGCCATAGCTTGGCAGCAGAAGAGTGCCCTAACCTTTTCTGCAGTGATCAGGCCTAAAAGATAAGCACCTCACTTGGTATCTGGCAAAACCTTCCAGAACAGGTCACCCTAGCTCAGGGCCACTGCCTGCCCTCCTCCTTCCATTAAACACGTGTGGGTCATGTTCTCTTCCTCTTTACTAGGGAACAATCTGGCAAGGCTCCCCAGGGGGTCAACTCTGTTCTACAACCAAGGACTATCAAATATTTGTAAGGGATTGATACCAGGAAAGGTAACAAAGTTAACAGAGAAACTCACATAGAGCAGCTGATACAGTAGAACAGAGTAGTGTTTTAAATGAAGTTTATGTCTTCAGAGGTTTCAAGCAAGCCCTAACCCACTATATTATAAAAAACAAAACCTTGCAGAATAAGAAACTGTGGAAAGATGAGCAAGCCGAGGAATTTGGATTGTAGTACAAAAGGTGAAGTAGTAGAAAACAGATCCAGAATCATATAGAGTCCAAACCAGAGTCCAAACAGGAATTCCAGGTCAGAGCATCTCTCGATCTTCAATCAGAAATGCTTCTTTTTTGCAATAGATGGTAATTAATACAGAGACTCACAGCTGGCCAACAAGCAAAGAATAAGAGACTTCCCAGGGCTCAACCATAAGTGGGATATCGCTCAAGGCTCAGGGATCTTCCCAGAAGAAGGGCACAAAGGTTGAAAGAGCCAGAGGTGGTGGCTGACTTCAAACTAACAAAGCATTAATGTTTTCCTAACATCACAGTGAAGGTTAAGATATGAATTCATAATGATTATGACTGCATACATGAGGCCATTGTGAGCTCAGAGTAGACAAAATCCTTGCTTGAGCAGCAGAGGTAGGCATGAAGCCCACTACAAGCTGAGGTGATAGTGGTATTTGATAGCTACTTGGAGAGAGAAAGTCAGTTTTCTTTAATGGTATGACTTCTGGTTTATCAATCACATGGGCCAACACTAATGAGACTCTGTGTTTGAAAGAGAGGAAGAGCAACAAAAAAATCAAGGGTAAGAAAGAAAGAACATGAGTTTGGGTGAGCAGGGGATGAGTATGGAGGAATCAGGGGAGGGAGATGAATGCTATCAAAATACATTGTATGAAATTCTCAAAGTATTAATAAAAATATTATTTAAAACAATAAGTAGAAAGTATGAAGAACAGCCTCCTAGTTACAGACTGAATTCCGCAGACAGGAAACCAGGAGCAGAGATAGACGATTACCCTGCAGGGACAAACACTAAGTCTAGTATGAATATGTCTACCACTTGTTTCTTCTTCTGACAGGAAAATAATAAATACTTTAATTATAGAATGTGGAGAATAATGAAGGAGTAAACTAAGGGGCACAGGGACAAAGATAACCACACTGGTTTTTTGGGTCACTTAGTGCTCTGCCAAGAAGTAAAGCCCTGTGATGATAAACTATAAGTCTCACTAGACAGCATTTAGTTGGGATTTGAGTGCTGTTTCAGAGGTCTCGATTATTATTATCATGAATGGGAGCATGGTGGCATGCAGGAAGGCACTGGAGCAGTAGCTAAAAGCTGCACCCTGATCCTGCTCTGAGACAGAGAGACTGGGTTTGGCATGAACTGTTGAGTCTCCAAAGCCCACCCTCAGTGACATACTTTCTACAACAAGGCCAGCGCCTCTAAATCCTTCTAGTCCTTTCAAATAGTACTATTTTCTGTTGACTAAACTTTCAAATGTATGAGCTTATCAGGGCTATTCTCATCCCTGGCTGCATCCAAAAAATGGGGACATGGCAGAGTTTTCAAGAGGAGGCTTGTTGCAAGGTGAGATTTGCCTGCTGCATTCAAGCAAAAATACACAAAAATATATGATGTATGTGAAAGGATGATAGAACACATTACATGACATAAACATTAGGTATTGTTACTCTGATACATGCAAGGCCACTTGTTTGACTAAACAAAAAGTCAGCTGAGTTTACTTTTATAATTCATGTCAATGTTAGTGAAAAAGAGCGAATAGTAGAGACAGAAAAACAGTCAAGGGAGTGAGAAAAGGCAGAAGATGAGGTTTCAGGAGATCTAGGAACACTCTGTGTGCCCTGCTGCAGTATAAGGCACTGGAAAGTGTGTTCTTTAATACTGTCTATAGTGAATATGGAAATTATACCTGTCTGCCAACCAAGCAAGGATCAGAGGCTCGGAGCCTCAAAGTAGGTGCACATGTAAAATTAGTCAAGTCTTCCATTCCCAGCTTCTTCTTCCATTGTTGTGCTTTTAAACAACTTAGTCTGGACTTTAAATTCAGAACATGTTCTGAGTTGCACAAACCCTTTTAGACACCTTCCTGAAGCCTAGTAAGGACATTATGCTAGGAAATGAGAGTGGAAACGGGGAAGTAAATAAATAGTTGTCAGGAATGTATAACCGTTCATAACAGTAGTCATTTTATTTCAGTCTCTGTGAAGTCCCAGGAAGTTCTCAGGCAGCCACAATCTTTGGAAAGGTCAAGCTGAGATTGGTTTCCTATGAGGAAAATGTCATTCTGCTCCTATCTCTGTAGTGGATCATCTTTGCCAAGTTCCCATGACATTGAGCAGGCTGGGAGGCAGACATACAGCTCTGAAGCCATCTCAAATGTCTCTAATAGCCTGAGCGGCGCCCTGGCTGGAGCTCTATTTATTCTTGAAGAGTTATTTGATACCAAATGGTATGAAGTTTACTAAGAGATTCTGGGAAATTGGTAAAAATTAAGAGTACAAATTACAGAGAGTAACAGAATAGGAACCTGGGTCCTCAGCATAAAAAGACTTGAGAGTGAAGTTTAGTTTAGAAATCTTTATAGGCTACAGATCAGCAGTGTTGTACCTGTCTTTTGTCACCTGGCTCCATACCATCTGACACAGTACAGTATCCCAGGTGTCCTCTGAGCCCACACTTCTGCTTTACGTGTCCAGACTCTTCAAAGTCACTCACAAAATGTTGACCTACTTTCTTTTAAAACATTAATAGCTACATAGTCTGCTTTTCCTTAAGCATTAAGTATTATCAGTAGATTCAGTCAATCACTCAAGTAGTTTAAGGATTGTAACATTAAAATCCCTTAGAGTTAATTCCATGGCTAGCTAATTAAATTATCTTAAAACTTTAAGCTATTACCTTTATAAAAGTCTAAAGGTTGTGAACACCTTCAAATGATAAAATACACAGATTTTAAAAATAAAGTTAGTCCTTTGACAATTTCGGATGTGTCATGGATACAACACAATCAGACAGGATCACACATTAGTAGGGAACGTGGGCTGCAGCATTTGCCAGTCTATCTCATCTTTACATGGCTTATTTTTTAATTTATTTAATTTTGTCTTTAAGGACTTTTATTTTACCAATTTTAAAGTTAATGCCTTACCAGTTCAGATACTTGGGGCTTCTCCGCTTGCATCTTAGCTTGCTGATATACCCTGCACTTGGCCATGCCCCGTCCCTTCTCTCACAGGAAGAGGCACCATCTTCTGACCATGGCCTAATACTGGATCATGTTTCTCTGGTTTGCCTGGGTCCAAGTGTCAACTTAGGTTGGGCCATTGCTTACCAAGTCAAGCCAAGCCTTTGACTTGGGGGCTATGGGCCTTGCCAGCCTTGTGTTGTATCTGGTTCTGGGGCCATGTTTAGCAGATGCCTGACTCCTCCCTTCTCCTTACTGCCACTTTGTCTCCTGAGTGCATTCCTTCTGGCTGCTTTCAACCTGGCTCTGAGTGGAGATGCAGCAAGGCCAGGTGTGTGGTCTGCTGTGGGGATGTAGCTGAATCATAGTTCGTGCTTTGACCCCATGGAACCATGCAGTGCTTGGCAGAGCTGCAGCTAATGTAAAGTGGCAGTTTTAAAGCACTGGCCCAACCCCTGCCCCACCTCCTTTCTTTCTCTCTTCCTTCCTTCCTTTCTTTCTTTCTTTCTTTCTTTCTTTCTTTCTTTCTTTCTTTCTTTCTTCCTTTTCTTCCTTCCTTTCTTCCTTCCTTCCCACCTTCTCCTCCTCCTTCTTCTTCCTTCCTGTTTTGTGTGTGTGTGTGTGTGTGTGTGTGTGTGTGTGTGTGTGTGTGTGAGAGAGAGAGAGAGAGAGAGAGAGAGAGAGAGAGAGAGGCGGGGGGGGGATTTCCCTGTATAGCCCTGGCTGTCCTGGACTCATTTTGTAGACCAGGCTGGCCTTGAAATCACAGAGATCTGACTGCCTCTTCCTTCCTGAGTGCCAGGATTACAGGTCTGAGCCACCTACAACTGGATGGCCTATTTTCTTTTTCTTTTTCAAAAATTTTAATTTATTATAATTTATTCAGATTGTATCAGGAATGTTATCTCCTCTCTCTTCTGCCTTATTCCCCTCCCCTAGACCTCTGACAGAAGAGGACCTCCTTCCCCACCATATGACCACAGGCTATCCAGGTCTCATCTGGATAGCCTGCTTGCCCTTCCTCTGTGTGCCCCAGGCTTCCCCGCAAGGGAAAATGATTAAATTGGGGACACCAGAGTTCATGTCAGAGGCAGTCTCCGCTCTCCCCACAACTGTGGAGAATGAGCTGTCCACTGGTTAGATCTGAACTGGGCGTCCAGGTTTACTGCATGCATTGTCTTTGATTGGTGCAATAGTTTGTGCAGTACCCCCTGCATCCAGATCCACTTACACAGAGGGTTCATGATCCCCACAATGAGACTGGCCTCTTTTCTTAAAGAGGCACAGTTAAAAAGCTGTTTTGTTTCTGGTGTGGTTTTATGCCTCTACCTGGGAATTTTCTCAGATTGGTTTTGATTCTAAGCTCCACCTACATAATGCTATATGTTGTAGGAGGATTCTCCTCTCTTCCTCAAGTTCCTGGAATAATGACCCATAAGACTCAAGATATTATTTACAAATACCTAGGCCATATAGTTAGGCTCTTTTCTGACTAGTTCATAACTTAAAATAACACGTTATACTAAACTACGTTCTGCCACATGGCTGGTTATCTGGGCTCAGGTACCATGCATCTTGTTCTCTTCACATCTTGCCATCTGATCTCACAGGCCTAACTCTCTCAGAATCCTTTCTGCCTACTGGATGTTCTGCCTTGCATTCTCTGCCAAGCTATAATCCATCAGATTTATTATTGACAAATGCTACATCCATACAATACACACACCTAAAGAAGCTAAGTAACAAGGAGGATGCTTACTTTTTATTCAGAAGGTAAAATAGAATAGACATTGGAAGCAGTTGACGAGACCACTCTGACACTATGACTGTGCACACAGGAGCCTGGCCACCTTCCTGCAGTGTTTCATTTGTTCCAGGGTGTCCTGGCCAAAGTCACCTTGAAAATGAATGGGTCTATAAAACTAGTGACAGAAAGGCTGTACAGAGTCATTGTGTGCTCACAGATCCATGGAAGACTAGACAAGCTGTGGTCCTGACAGGATAGGGGATCATTTCTAAGCACCACGGAATCCTAGATTTACTTGAGGCAATTCTGTGTCTTCTAGTCCCCACTATGCCATGCCATACCATTTGTACTCCTTAACTTCCCATTCTAGCATCAAGGCCAGGGTCGTATGTGCACAGTTGAAGTGTCAGAGTTGCAACTGTGCCTAAGGAATTCCTAAGAATTTCCACAGGGGAAGCATGCCCTTCTATTTCAGGCACACACATTGTTCCTGTTTTTCATCAGTGGTTGGTTGCCTTGGTTCTCTCCTCTCTCTTACATTCCAAGCACAGACTGTTTGTACAACTATGCTTCATTTGGAGAGAATGGTACATAGCAGAAAATGAAGAGGAGACACTGATCAACGTAGCAGGACACTTCTGCTTACTTGCTTACCTGTCTCCTTTTCTCTAAGTCTCTTTGCTCCAGCATTTCATTTTTCCCATACCACTTACTGTTAATAATGTCTTATTGATCTATACAATCATATAGTATAGCTTAAGTCAAGATCACAGACTCTAAGCTGACCCAAATATTACCCTATTCTCTAATATCCATCATCTATTCACTTTTTAAAGCTAATAAGTTTTCTCTTCAAAAATTATGAATTTTAGCTTTTTAACTTTGCCTGAAATGATGTAAACAAATCTCAAAATATCTTGTTACAGAACCCTCAGTGGATACCTGAAAATAGAAAGCAGAACTCTATATGGACAATGTCTTTTTATTATATGTATACCTGTCATAAGGTTATTTGATAAATCAAGCACAACAGATTTTTAAAAATAATTTATTATTTTCTATGTGTATGAGTATTTTCCCTTTCTTCGTGTATGTGCATTGCATATGTGCCTAGGGCCCCCAGAAGCAAGAAGAGGGTGTCAGAATCCTTGGAACTGCACTTATGGATGGCTGTGAGTTATTGTTTTGTATTGGGAACCAAACCCAGATCTTCTATAAGAGAAAAAAAGTGCTCTTAACTGTCGAGCCATCTCTCTAGCCCCCAGGCATAATAGGAGATTACCCGTAATAAGAAGTATCAACCAGAACAATCACAACCACTACTCTTGCCCTTTGGCATCATACTTAGAATGGTATTACTTGAAGCTGAGTCCTATGAAACCATTAAATTGATAATGAAGATGCTAAGTGGCTGATAGGCAATCTGAGTATACTGCATAAAAGAGTGGTTCATTTTCCATGAGGAATGGACCTCAACTTTTTCCTCAAATCAGCAGAATAGTGTTTAGAGTAAAACTAATGATTTGTTTATTCTGATCAGTCCTATTGAATAATTTTGTGTTGTAGTAGGTCATGAAGTACAGATACAGTACTGTTAAGCTAAGCCATGGATGGCAAGATGCTTCTGTGAAAGAAGCCTGGTATGACAAAGTACATCATATGATTCTATTTTACACAAAGTTGAAGAACAGGCAAAGCTAAATTTTGGTGCCATATTTGGAGGTAGTTGAACAAAATAAGAGTTCTAGATGTAGGAAATGCTTACATTTCCTAACATGATCAGACTCATAAGTATGTGTGTGGTTGAAACTAGCAAGCAGAGAAAATCACTTAGCAACCTGGGACTCCATCGGGTTTGGGTTATACCCATACTTTTCTTTTAATAATGTGCTTGGCAATCTAAGACCTCCACCTGCGGGTACTATGTATACATACACTTATCCTAATAATGCATCTAGCAACCTAGGACCCCCACTTGGAGGTACAATACACACCCACCCTTCTAAAAATGCACCTAGAACCCCCATCTGAAGGCCTATGTACATGCTTCTTTTCCAACAATACACATAGCAACCTAGAGCCCCACCTATTTCAAGCTGCACATATGACACATTCCAAAATATATAATAAATTTCTTGTCCCTTAAAAACCGTCAAGTATGAAAATAATTTCTCAAATTATATCTATGTACCATAATAATGGTCAGTTCTAGCCTAGATTAGCTTGAGCTATATGCACAGGAAGGTAAACTCTATCTACTATGTCTATTTACCATGCATAACTAGTTAACATGCAAAATAGCTATGTCTATGTATAACTAGACATGCATATCATGAAAATGATGCACTATTTAAAGGGTTATATGACAACTTTATTAATCAAAATAGAGAACCACCTAACTTTTGGCACCTAGTTAATATCCCCTCTTTGATTTAGACCCTACAAAGAAAACCCCTTGCAATAATCTGGAGCTTGTGAATACTCATGTGGCCACCTTAACTCTTGATAGTATTTATTTGATCTATACTATGATTTTGCTTTAGAATATTTCTTTGCTACTTTGCAGTCTGAGTGTACTTATTAAATTCCTAGATTAAGGTGTGAATAACTTGGACATACCTGGTACAGGCACTAGCCATCAATAAAATGTTCATTTATAAAGATTGATTGACAACTACACATTTTATATTTACATTTTATGACAATTTTATCTTTAAAAAACCATAGGAAAAATTTCCCTAAAATAAGTGGCTTAAGCTGTGAATGATTTTTCTAGAGAAAATTCCTTAACATAACAGAAACCCAGAGCGGTCATGTGGATTGCCAGCGGCCAGTCAGGAAAGATTGGATTCTGGTCTTGAAGCCATAGGTCACATTTCTGTTTATCTGTGGTTTGTAATAGTCTTCTTTTTAAAAAAATGTTTAGTGTATATATATATATATGTACAAGTGAGTACAGGTACCTAAAGAGTCCAGAAGAAGGTATCAAGTGTCCTGGAACTGAAGTTATAGCTGGTCTTGAGCTGCCAAGTGTAGGTGCTAAGAACTAAACTTATTAAACCCCTGAATAAGCAGTATACATCTTAACTACTGATCCCTCTCTCCAGCTTCAAATTTTCTTTATTTTCAAAGAGAAGCACTAAGGAATTTTCTAATTAGGAGAAGGTGGCCATATTACCACATCTGGAGCCCACCTAGTCCATTATATCTAGGTAAGAATATGACAGTCTCTTAATTTTGCAATCTGTGCACTTCTACTCCAACACCAAGACATTTGCAAGAGAATTTGGGTGGTGTCAGCACTCTTCTCTTATCCCTATAGTATAGATTACTAAATTTGCTCTCCATTAACTGAGCCAACATTACAACTGTTACAACCTTCCTTTAATATAGACCTTACACACATCTTGTGAATCAAAGCGAGGGCAGAGTGTCAATTTCCCAGCTGGTCTTGCTTCTAGACCCTAGAAGGAACTTATGTGGGGTCTGAGTCAGAAGATGGCAAAAGCAGTGGAGGAAGCATCCAAATTCAGGGAGCAATGCTGGAGGGTCCTCAAGACAACATCCTATGGCCACTTCAGAGGGTCTAACGATGTGGCATCTAAATCAGAGGTGACTGTGGTTCAGTGGATGGTTTGAGCATGACCCTTTGCAACAGATGCTCTTTGACATAGGGTCGATTTATGTCCCATCAAACTGGTCCACTCAAAACTGTCCTCTCAAAACTGTATCTACTAACACGACAGGGCATCCTGGCTCAAAATATATTGTAGAGCTGGTTATATTGGCCTGTGACTGGGGCTAACTGGTGCTGTGGCTTCCACTGCCACCCCACATTGTGAGAGATCAAAGTTTCACTAGCACAGGAAACAATCAAATTTGATAATTCAAGTATTATTTATAACAAATGTATGAAGTGTTGTCATGTTGCCATGATAAAGCTTAAAAGCACAAGTACAATCTCATGGGTCAAGGTTCATCAGTGCACAGGAACCAACCCAGTTCTCTACTTCTCCAGAGCCTTTCATTCCACTGGCATTCTATATGCAGCCTCAACAAGCCAGACTTGATTTCTGTTGCTTACAACTTGGAGCCTCAAGGACACTGGTGATTGTTTTGCACAAGATCCCACTGTAGATTTGGCAGAGATGAATCACACCATGTAGCAAGTCAGTACAGACAAGAAATATCAATTTAACATGAGACACCCATCTTCCCAAACTCCTTCAGAGGCCCCACTGAACACTTGTCTGCAATAAGTAATCTTCACCCTGTCCCAAAGTGGACCCTGGTCACTAGAGATCTATTGCTCATTTCATGGATTTTTTTCCATTTTGAAGCAAAGAAAATTCCTATCACTGTCTCAGGTGGGCACCTGAGATGTTTTCTTTGATCCTCTATAATGTCTCTTATCTGGGAAGCTCACCACACTTGGGACTCATCAGGACAGCTGGTACTAGAGGAAAGCTTGGGAAATGAGTGGCAAATATATATGAGCAGAAGCTTGGAAATACAGTCCCTCTTTCTTCTTGTGTAGCAGTTTAAAGGTCATGTGAAATTGCTACCTGAGAAGAGGGGAAAAAGCCTAAGTCCAAGACATTCTTCAAGGAGAGGCCTTGCGTTTATTTTATTGAGACAGAATTGGAAAATCTCTTTCATAATGTGAAATTACTGATGCTCATAGGTTATTTGAAGCCATATTGAGCTTCCTCAAAAAGTATGTGTGGTGGTTGGAATGAAAATGGCCCCCATAGACTCATAGGGAGTAACCCTATTTGGGAGATGTGGCCTTATTGGAGTAGGTATAGCCTTGTTAGAGAGTGTCACTGAGCGTAGGCTTTGGGATTTCAGAAGCCAAAGCCAGGCCCAGTGTCACTCTCTCTTCCTGCTGTCTGCAAACCTAGATGTAGAACTCCCATCTACCTCTCCAGCTACCATGCTTCCCACAATGACAATAATGGGCTAGACCTGAATTAGATGTTTTCCTTTATAAGAGTTGCTTTGGTCATAGTGTCTCTTCACAGCAATAAAACCCTAACTAGCACACACACACTAACAACAACAACAACAACAACAACAACAACAACAACAACAACAAAATTGCCAGTAACCTCCAATGATCCATGGAAATTTTATTTTATTTTTTTATATATTTTATTAATTTATTCCTATTACATCTCAATTGTTATCCCATACCTTCTATCCTTCCTCCCTCCCATTTTCCCCTTACTTCCCTCCCCTATGACTGTGAAAGAGGGGGACCTCTTTCCCCTGTATATGATCATACCATATCAAGTCCCTTCTTGGTAGCCTGCTATCCTTTGAGTGCCACTAGGCCTCTCCATCCAGGGGACGTGGTCAAATATGGGGCACCAGAGTTAGTGTGAAGGTCAGTACCCACTCTCCATTCATCTCTGAAGAATGTCCTGTCCATTGGCTAGATCTGTGTAGGAGTTCGAAGTTTACTGCATGTATTATCCTTGGCTGGTGCCATAATTTGAACAGGACTCCTGGGCCCAGATCCGCCCATTATAATGTAATTCTTGTAGGTTTCTAGGACCTTCTGGGTCCTTCTATTTCCCCCATTCTCCCATGCTTCTCTCACCTAGAGTCCCAATAGGATGTCCTCCTCTCTGTCCCACTTTCCTGGTAAGTGAAGACTTTCATGGGACATGCCCCTTGGGCTAGTGTCCAGATATAAGTGAATATATACCATTTGACTCTTTCTGCTTCTGGGTTAACTCACTCATTATGATCATTTCTAGTTCAATCAATTTGTCCACAAATTTCAGGAATACCTTGTTTTTAATACCTGAGTAATATTCTATAGTGTAAATGTACCACGGTTTCTTTATCCATTCTTCTACTGAGGGACACTTAGGCTGTTTCCATGTTCTGGCTATTATGAATAAGGCTGCTATGAACGTGATTGAACAAATGTTCTTCTTGTGTGCTGGAGCATCTTCTGGGTATATTCCAAGGAGTGGAATAGCTGAGTTTTGAGGAAGCCTTATTCCCAGTTTTCTGAGATAGCGTCAGATAGATTTCCAAAGTGGCTGTACTAGTTTGCATTCCCACCAGTAATGGAGTGTTCTCTCTCCACATCCTCACCAGCATGTGGTGTCACTTGAATTTTTTATCTTAGCCATTCTGATGGGTGTAAGATGGAATCTCAGAGTTGTTTTGATTTGCATTTTCCTGAAGACTAAGGAGGTTGAGATTTCTTTAAGTGTTTCTCGGCCATTTGATATTCCTCTATTGAGAATTCTCTGTTTATTTCTGAGCCCCATTTCTCAATTGAGTTATTTGGTTTGGTGGTGATTAAGTTCCTGAGTTCTTTATATATTTTGGATATTAGACCTTTGTCAGATGAAGTGTTGGTAAAGATTTTTTCCAGTCTGTAGGCTGTCGCTTTGTTTGTTGACAGTGTCTCCTGCCTGACAGAAGCTTCTCAGCCTCATGAGGTCCCATTTATTAATTGTTGACCTTAAGGCCTGGCCTGTTGGTGTTCAGTTCACGAAGTTGTCTCCTGTACCAATGTGTTCCAGGCTCTTCCTCACTTTTTCTTCTGATTTAATGTCTCTGGTTTTATGTTGAAGTCTTTGATCCACTTGGACTTGAGTTTTGTGCATGGTGACAAATATGGGTCCAATTGCAGTTTTTTACACATAAACATCCAGTTAGACCAGCACCATTTGTTGAAGATGCTATCCTTTTCCCATTGAATAGATTTGGCTTTTCTGTCAAAAATCAAGTGACCATATGTGTGTGGTTTCATTTCTGGGTCTTCAATTTGATTCCAGTGATCAACCAGCCTATTGCTGTGCCAGTAGTATGCTGTTTTAATTACTTTCGCTTTATAGTACAGTTTGAGATCAGGTATGGAGAGTCCTCTGGAGCACCTTTTATTGTACAAGATTGTTTTTGCTATTCTGGGTTTTTTGTTTTTCCATATGAAGTTCAGAATTGAACTTTCAATGTCTTTTAAAAATTGTGTAGGTATTTTCATAGGGATTTCATTGAATCTGTAAAGTGCTTTTGGTAAGGTGGCCATTTTTACTATGTTAATTCTCCCGATCCATTAGCAAGGAATATCATTTCTTCTTCTCATGTCATCTTCAATATCTTTCTTCAGAGTTTTGAAATTTTTTCAAACAAGTCCTTCACTTGCTTGGTTAGAGTAACTCCTAAATATTTTATATTGCTTGTGGGTAATGTGAAGGATATAGTTTTCCTAATTTCTTCCCCTGCATGATTGTCATTTGTATATAGGAAGGCTACTGACTTTTTTGAGTTAATTGTGTATCCAGCCAATTTGCTGAAGGTGTTTATCAGATGTAGTAGTTCTCTGGTGGAATTTTAGGGGTCACTTGTGTACAATATCATATCATCTGCAAATAGGGATAATTTGACTTCCTTCTTTCCCATTTGGATACCCTTGATCTGCTTTTGTTGTCTTATTGCTCTGGCTAGAACTTCGAGTACTATATTGAAGAGATATGGAGAGAAAGGGGAGCCTTTCATAGTCCTCAATTTTAGAGGAATTTCCTTAGGTATCTCACAATTTAATTTGATTTTGGCTATTGGCTTGCTGTATATAGCCTTTATTAAGTTGAGGTATGTGCCTTGTATCCCTAATCCCTCCAAAACTTTAAACATGAATGGATGTTCGATTTTATCAAATGCTTTCTCTGCACCTAAGGAGATGATCATGTGGTTTTTTATTTTCAGTTTGTTTATATGGTGGATTACATTGATGTATTTCCATATATTGAACCATTCCTGCATGCCTGGAATGAAGCCTACCTGGTCATGGTGAATGATATCTTCAATGTGTTCTTGTATTCATTTTGCAAGTATTTTATTGAGTATTTTTGTATCAATGTTCATAAGAGAAATTGGTCTGAAATTCTCTTTCTTTGTTGGGTCTTTGTGAGGTTTAGGTATCAATATGACTATGGCCTCATAGAATGAATTTGATAATGTTCCACCCATTTTTATCTTTTGGAGTAGCTTGAAGAGTATCGGTATTAGCTCGCCCTTGAAGGTCTGGTAGAATTCTGCACTGAAACCATCTGGCCCTGGGCTTTTTTTGGTTGGGAGACTATCAATGATTGCTTCTATTCTATAGGGGAAATGGGACTATTTAGCTTGTTTATCTGTTCTTCACTCAATTTTGGCAAGTGGAATTGATCAAGAAAATTGTCCATTTCTCTTAGATTTTCAAATTTTGTGACATATATGTCTTCAAAGTAAGATCTTCTGATTCTTTGTATTTCTTAGGTGTCTGTTGTTATGTCTCCCTTTTCATTTCTGATTTTGTTGATTTGCATTCCTTTTCTCTGCCTTTTAGTTAGGTTGGCTGACGGTTTGTCTATCTTGTTGATTTTCTCAAAGAACCAGCTCTTGGTTTTATCGATCTGGGGTGGGGGGCACAGATTTTCCTGTTTTGCTTTCTGTAGCTCTCTGCCTTTGTCTTTCTTTTTATCATTAAGCTTAGTGAATTAAAATCTAGCCATTCAACTCTTGAATGTCTTTATTTCAACCAAGTGCATTTGGTTATCTGGCTTTTCACAAGTCAGAGGCTCCCTTCCCCCACTGGAAGGGACAAGGATTCCCATTGTCTCAAGGCCTGCTAAGCTAAGCACAGCCTCCCTGCACTCCCTGAGCCAGGGAATCTGGCCAGGAGGCCTTCCTTGTGACCAATATTTGGCACAAATCCTTCTCCAGAAAACTGAAGAAAACTCTGAGACCAGGTTTTCAGCTCAGCCTCCAGGAGCAAGGAACCCACAATTGGCACCAGACATGGGGCAACACTGTCATCTACTGCTGAAAATTAAAAATACCGGTCATGACAAAGGAGGGTGAGGTTTCCCTTACCTAAAAAAGCTTAAGGGGGATAAAAAAAAAAAACCTTTTTATCTATTCTTCCTACTTTCCTTTTCTGGTCAGAGCCCTTGCAAGGATCCAGATAGGGTTTGTAGAATAACTGAAGCTTTTTGGATAGGGCAACTCTCTGAGACTGGAGGAAAATTCCCTAACCTGACCTCTGGACCTCAACTGCCCAACCAGGTGTGGATGATGACCTTATAACCTCTCTGAACAAAAACTGGTTACACAGTGACCAAGTACAAGCCATATAGGGTGGTTGCCAGTTCTGAAACTGTGGCTAGGCTTGTGTTTGATGAGGTGGTGAATCCCTCTAACAAGAAATTGTTTAGAGAACATTGACCACTCTCAGCAGCACTTCCTATCTTTTTCTATCACTGTGGGAAACAGATCATCATGTAAGAAAGACCCTCAAATTAAGGCCATACACAACCTCTTAAAGGTACAGGTCATAAAAATTGACAAAAAAGAGATATCTTCATTTTGAGAGGAAGTAATCTGATTAGCACCCTTCATGTTCACAATATCTATATATGATCCCTGAGCATGGACCCAAGTTACATCTCTTAGTCAAGGAGTGATAACCTCTTCCAATTTCCCATTCACCTTAAATATGATCCATCAGTGTTTACCATGAGTTACAGGTTCTATAGGAAACACTTTGCTCCCCCAAACAGACTCCCATTCCCTCACCCCACCTCTCATCAAAATATAAAGAACAACCCTTGCTTCCCAGGCTTTGAAACAAAACCATCCCCCTCAAAGGCCCACCAAAAGGATAAAGCAAAAGCCAACTAGCCCTACAACCTCTCATCCTCCTCCCTCTACCACAAAGCAGCTTTGCAACTTCTGTGATTCTATTAAAATGATAAAAAAATATCCTGAGTTAAGGCTTCCTCCCCTGATGAATATGATTCTGACTCAGAGACAGAGAATCAAGAATCCCAAGCACTCCCAGTTAATATAAACCCCACCAGAAACAAGACACTTAATTGGTATCCCTATCTAAAGGAACTCAGGCAGGCAGTAAGAGAAGATGGCATTCATGCACCTTGGACCAAACCACTCTTACAGACCTGGAGTGCCACCATAAATACACCCAATGATTGGCAAGACATTTGCCATTACTCCCTACTTGGCCCACTATTTCTACAATGGGAAGCCTATTTCAGGGATGAATCTATGGAACAATGTTCGATAAATGAGGGCCAAAACAATACCCCATGGGGATTTGATGAGCTTTTTGGCCAAGGGCCCTTCTCTTCTGGGGCACAACAGGCAACATTGCCAGCAGGTTGTTTTGAACAAACGTGCTTTTGTGTGCTCCAAGCTTGGGATAAGATAATCCCACCCTCTGTCTCACAGGATCCCACCTCCTCCCTACTCTCTCTCTGACAAAAACAAGAAGAGACCTTATCTGATTTTATCCTCAGAAACAAAACAAGTGTAGATTCCTGAGACTGCAGTTAGAGACCACCCTCTCAAAAATATTTTATGGGAAGGCATGAATTCAGAATCCAGACTAGCCTGTTATGGTTTCTGAAATGAACACTATGATAGATGGATAGTAGCCACCCAGGACATAGGGACAACATTAAATCAGATTGAAACTTTCACAGCTTCATTTAAAAAAAGAATTTGTTTTGGCTGTGGGGAGGATGGTCACTGGAAAAAAGCAATGTCCAAATAACCTCCTCCCAACAAAAGGTCCTGAGGTACCTAACATCATCTGCCCTTGCTGTTGCCAAGGCTTTTTACTGAAAAAAAGATTGCATAGCCCATTATGATAGAGATGGAAAATTACTAGAGCCTTTGAACTCCAAACAGGGCAGACCTCAGCCCCAGTAAAAAGAATAGATGATTCCATAGAGGCTCTATAGTTATCTAGCATCTCAGAAAGCTCCCACCCAAAATTAACCATTAAAATACATAATAAACCATTTAAATGTCTTATTGGTACAAGAGCTGACAGGACAAAAATAAGTCAAGAAATCCTACAAGATTGGCAGCTAGTCCCAGGGCCCAAACTTCTGGGCATAGGGGACTCCTCCTATTCATTTATCACTAAACAAGTCTATAGATGGGAGGACCCTAATGGGACCACTGGTTTGATACAGCCCTTTGTGGCTCATGTTGCTACCAATTTTCTGGAAATAGATATATTACAAGCTCTAGAAATAATGCTTGCTACCTAATCTGAAAGAAACCCCATCAAAATAGATGATAATACCCTCAAAAGGAACTGCACCAGAACGGATCCTAAAAACTCCCCTCCCAGTCACCCCTCATCTTAAGGTCTATTGGTAGACTTAATACTTCCTGCCTTGACTGGCTCTCAAATGAGCCTCTCTGGGTTGAACAAAGGCCTCTATCAAGGGAGAAACTTGAAGCCCTCACACAGTTGATAGAAGTACAACTTCTACTACAATACATTCACCCCTCCTGTAGTCTGTGGAACACCCCCATGTTCCCTATTAAAAAGAACTCAGGGGGATGGAGACTAATGTAGGACTTGAGGGCCATTAATAAAACTATGTGAATTTGGGGTTCCCCTCAAAGAGGGTTACCCCATGTCTCAGCCATTCCTCCCAATGTTTCCTTGTTAGTGATAGATATAAAGGACTGTTTCTTTTTTATTCCCCTCCACCCCCAAGACTGTGAAACATTTGCATTTTCAGTACCTCCCATTAAAAAAGCAGGCCAGCCTCTCGCTATGAATGGATTGTCCTCCCTCAAGGCATGGCCAATAGCCCATCCCTCTGTCAGAAGGCTATGGCCACTGCACTAAGATCTCATCTGGAAAATGGACTCAATATTTTCTATTATATGGATGATATCTTAGTGTGGGGGAAATTCTTCCATCTCCCCTTCCCAACTTAAGGTCCAGTTAATACCTTCATTATCCTCTCTAGGATTTAAAATATCTCCTCAAAAAAAATACAGCATATTCCACTCATTAAATTCCTAGGAACAGAAATTTCCCTCACTTTAATATGCCCTCTTAAGCCCACCCTTTTTTTCCAAAAAATTTAACTCTTGTCTCCTCCAAAGTTTTTTGGCTAACCTTAATAGGCTTTGATCCTGGCTCTCCCTCCTCACATGCACCTTCCAGCCCTTTTTGACATTCTAAAAGGAGAAAAAAAAATCCCTCCTCCCCACAACACTCTCCCCTGAGTCAGGCAAAGCTTTAAATTCAGTTAATAATACCATAAAAATCATGACTTTTGCTAGATATGACCCTACAGTGCCCATAAAATGCCTTATCTTTAATTCCTCCCCTACACTTGTGGGAGCACTACACCAGCCCCTAGGAGTGCTGCAATGGCTCCACACCCCAGTGGGTGGTGCCCTTCAAATCCAAATAGAAATGGATGCACTGGCCACTACAATTAAGGCTGGCAGAGACAGAGCCCTACAAACCCTAGGGAAAGAACCTGATGTGCTTGCCATCCCCTTTTCCCTCTCTGATATCCAATGGCTATTCAAAAGTTACTTCTGCTTTGCCATCAGCTTAATAGGTTTCCCAAGACAAATTGAAAACCATTACCCTAATGAAAAGTGGGCTTCTGTTCTTCCCCTCTTAATGTGGCTGCCTCCCAGGCTCTTTACCAAAGAACCTATCACTGGGGCTTTTTCAATATTCATGGATGGGGGGAAAAGAAGAACAGCTGCAATAATATTCTACTCCTCAGTAGAAGACCCCACCATTGTCTGATTCTGTAACCTCACTACTCCACACAATATAAACAAATGTATGCTGTCTACTTAGCTGTAAAAGAAGTTAATAGACCCCTTAATATTTTTTCAGATAGTGTCTATGTTGTTAACATAATTCCCTGGCTATCAGGGTCTTTTATTAAGTTAGATGCCAACCTGTTCTCACCATTGCTCATACAGGTCTCCACCCTCTTCCAAGAAAGAGACTCCTCTCTCTTCATCCAACATGTAAGATCTCATAGTGCCCTGAAAGGAACAAAATCTGAGGGACATGTCCTTTCTGACCAAACCGTCTCTACAGGGACATTTGTAGCTTCCATCAAGCAGGCACATCAATTTCACACACACACACACACACACACACACACACACACACACACACACACACAAATATGAAAGGGCTTCATGCCTGCTTCCCCCATATTCCTCTCAGTCAACTCCAGAGAATAATAAAGACATGCTTTCACTGTGAGTCCCTCATTAAGACTTCAGCCCTACAAACTATAGGCATCAATCCTAGGGGCCTCAACTCCAGTGCCCTATGGCAAATTGATGTCTCTCACATGGCTCAGTTTGGCAGACAAAAATATGTCTTTGTCACCATCAACACCTATTCACATTTTTCCTGGGCTACAGCTCAAACAGGGAAGAGCTCAAAAAAACTAATTTACCATATGCTCTTCACCTTTGCCATCATGGGCATTCCTCAACAGACAAAAACTGGTAATGGCCCTGCCTTTGTTAGTTCCCAATTCAAAACCTTTTGCTCACAATGGGAAATTGTCCATCACACTAGTATTCCGTATAACCCTCAGGCCCAGGGAATAATAGAGAGAGCACATGAAACCCTAAAACCCCAACTTCTAAAACAAAAACCATACACCTACCCCCCTAACATACAACTAATGATGGCCTTAACCACCCTAAATATATTTAACATCTATAAAAACTCAAAATACTCCCCTATCTCCCTCCATTGGCATACACCAGACATAGCCCCTCCTATTTTAGAAGGATGGCAGGATCCCTTAGATGGTATCTGAAAGGCACCAGACCCCCTCCTCACAACAGGCAGGGGTTTTGCGTGTGTCTCTTCACAGGACCAGCCCAGACTTATTTGGGTCCTTGCCAGAAATGTCCAACACCACCCAACAAACCAAGAAGATGGCCAGGCTCTCTCTGATAAATCAAAGACAAAAAAAGAAAATGGAGATGCCACTTTCCTCAAAACAGTAAAATCTCCTGGAAAGACATTTGTGACTTGGTGATGGCTGCTCAGCAGATGTGGCCCCCACAGGCACCTCTCTCTGTTATTCCTATGGCCTTATTTGTCATTCTTCATTCTAACTCTGCTAGTGCCCTGCCTCTCCTTAGTCCCCCTAACACTCACCATTGAAAATTCTTCATAAGGGAGACCTACAAGGGACACAACGACGTTGTAGGAACCCAGGACTGACCACTGGAAGGATGGCAAACCTGGGTTAAAATTCCTCTACACCTCAGGTCCATCCCTTCAACCTCTAACAGCCCTTTCCTCTGCTTTCCTTACCAGAAACACAGGTGATTGCCTCCAGGAGGTCTTCACATATGGAGGTTGCGCATATTGGAGTTGTAGAATTGAATACTCCAGTTGCTGTGACACCATGTTCGCAAATCTTAACACTCATTTTCAGCTTACTATTGGTGACCCCTGGATGAATGATGGTGAATAGGTGTCATGGGCAAGCTCTATACTAATGCCTGTGCCAATTACACTATTGCTGACCTTCACATCTCTCACCATCTTGTCCCTGCCTCCAATCAGTACTGTGTTGGCTCTGTTTTAGTCAATTAAACTTTATTATACACCCCAACTAGCTTACACAAGAGAGAAAAAAGGTTAAAGGGAAAAAGAGTGAACCTTCCAGTATCCATTCCATGGAATGGGTCCCTAGATGTCTCTGGTCTGTGCACTGGTCCCGCCTGTTCACTGATCCTTTTTCTGATCCATGTGCGCTCAAACCCGGTCTGAACCTGCTGCTCCTCTGTCCTCTCTGCCTGTCTGTCTCTCATGTAAAGGGTGGTCTCCTTCTCCCATCGGGGGTCGGTTAGAAAAACAATAGTCTAGGTGGAGTCCCCAGGTCTGCTTCCTGAATTTCAGGCCCAGGATGGCTCCACCCAGTCTATCTCAAGGTTAATCTCAGGGAGCATCCATAGTTTGTCCAAGGGCAAAGCCCACCAAGACTGCTTTCACCTATGACAAAGCTTACAGTCCTTCCCACACATCCCCCTTCTCTTTTAAAAAAAAATAATTAAGAACTATATACACAAATATACATATATACAGAATCATCAGGTATCAAGTACATAACCAAGTCCCTTTATACTTGTTAACCTGAGAGAAAGTAGTTCACTATCCTACCAAAGAGAATTCTTTTCTTTCAGGAGAAATTGTAATTATCAATCTATAAATGTGTTTTTAATTCCTGAATGTTCAGAGCCAGCCCGGGGTCATTCAAGGTTAAAAGAGTCTACTGGCTATGGAAAGATACTGATGCCCTGTTCCAAAGCTATCTTCCTTCTTTCAGCCCCTGCGGATGTTGTTAGCAGGTTAGCTAACTTCCTCCTTTCAGCCCCTGCAGATGTTGTTTAGCAGGTTAGCTAACTTCCTCCTTTCAGCTCCTGCAGATGTTGTTTAGCAGGTTAGCTCGGGACTTTCCGAGAGATAGTTAGCTAAGATAAGATAGAAACTGTTCCGAGATAACCACAGGATGTTCCCCTGATGGTATTATCTAGAGACATTCTCGGGCCCCTCCTACTGCTTAGTTCCTGCCTCCACCCCATATAAGCTTTTGCTTTTGATTCAATAAACAGACCTTGATAGGAACGCTACTTGGTCTCGCCTCTTTCTTTCCTGTCCCATTCCTCAGGTATGACTCCCCTCGAGACCCCATAATTACTGGTCCTGCTGGACAGGACACTTAAACTAATGATTTTAGTAACATTGTGGCTATCTAGTCTTCAATCCCGTCAAAGACACAAGAAGGAAATTCTATCTAATAAAGGAAGTGCTGGCGGGGAAACTTCCAAGTGTGGATAGGACAGAGAAAGCAGACTGCTTGGACAGTCACCAGATTCTCTCTTTCATTGGGGCAATCAGTCTTTAGCCTTATCAGCCCAAAACATCCAACAAACTTCTTTTTGAAGTAGGAATTCCAACGGTCTGGTCCATCTAGTCTCTTCAAAGCTGGACAGTCAACTTTCCAGCATTACTGTTGATCATTGTGGACAGTCAGCCTGTCATCAGCAGTAGAGATGAGAGCAGTTTCTCAGTCCAGGGACCATTCTGTCACTCTCATCTCTTGATGCCCTCATCTTCAATGATGCATATGGAGATATGGCCAGGAGCAGATGTCTCTCTCTCTGTCAGGAAATTCCTCATCATTAAATGCCATATTCTGTGGATCTCTGAAGAGTTTGAAGACCAACTTTCTATCTATTCTTGCAGTTATCAATCTATTCCTTTGAAGACATATACAAGAAATTAAACAAATCTGCTCTATGACAAAGTAAGTTAGTATCTAGTAGGATTTCTAGGTAACTAAATACCAACTTTTTATCCCCGATCTTCCTGAACAGATTATTCATAGTTTTTCATAAGACATTACCTTTTTGAATGAGTGGTACATGAGTAATACATTAAATAAACATTGAACAAAATGACCTTGTTTCTAACATACAATATATAATATTTTGTCAACATATAACGTACAATACATAAGGCAAAAATGCATAGCAGTATACAATTTAAGTTCTTATCAATGTGAAGCAAAAGTTGAAGTCTTAAATTTCCATCAAACGTCTTAAATTTTCATCAATCTATAGTACCAATGTAAGATTTTTGAAGCTAGTAGATTCAATAATCTACTTTTTATACTATAAACCTGTATCCTCCCTTCCTTCAACCTATATCCTCCCTTCCTTCCCCTCTTTTTCTTAATATTAGATGGGATAGAAAGATAAGAGAGAAGAAAAGATAAAAGAAAAAAATCCCCAAATGAAACTTTTATTAATTGTAACTAATTTAGGCAAAAATGAGCATTCGTAACCCACTGAAAACACCCACCCCACCTACTGGGAATGGGGGCTTCATGTTCTCAAAATTGCTTTATGTTGTTTAGGAGAAAAATGTTTTTTGGGTACCCGAGAAAAATAATATATTGGCCAAGTGCTGGAAAAGCTAGCTGTATCTGCTTTTGTTCAGTCTTTTTGGGATCAATCCTTTTGGCTAGCTGATTTATTGTTAATATGTATGCAACTTTCAGAGGGAACAGTAGTGCCAGAGGCAGAAGTCCAATCTTCATCATTGTCCTGTCTTTTTGTTCTGAAAGTAAGTGAACTTTTGAAATCATTAGTATAGGTATGTTAGTACATACATAATTTTTCAAGGAAACATCAGTTGAGGCACCTTGCTTGAGGTGCCAGGGACATGTTTTTGGTGTTAAATCACCCAGGCTGTCTGTTTTGTCTTTAGTGTTGTCTTGTTTTTTGTAAATAATACAGGGCTCTACCCACATGTACACCAACAGGCCAGGAGAGAGCATTAGTTCTCCAAGCTGTATGAACCAGGTAGCTTTTAAGATTTACTTGTTATATGGTCAGATCTAATCTTTATAAGTTTGGTTGGTAGCCATATACATACCCACGACCCCATCTCAAACTATTGTAAGTTTCTATTTTATACTCAACAAATCTTTGTAGAATATTGGTTGTCCCAGCTCCTCAGTTTTTTCTATTACCCAATGTCTCTCCATAGCTGATGTCCCTACATCATTAACATTAAGAAAATTTACAGTCAACAAAGCATTATTTAATCAGTCCTTGGGTGTCTTTATCCTTCCCTTTTGTTTAATAAGCATTTTTTTTAAGGTACAATTAGCTCTTTCCACAACTGCTTGTCTTGTGGGGTTGTGAGGTATACCAGTAACATGTTTTATATTATAATACATAAAGGCATTTTTTTCATTTTAAGGGACACATATGCAGGAGAATTGTCAGTCTTAATTTGTGTAGGTATTCCCATTAATGCCATTATTTCCAGTAAATGAGTAATCACACAGTCAGCCCTTTTAGAACTTAAGGCAGTTGCCCATTGAAAACCTGAATATGTATCAATGGTATGATGTACATACCTCATTTTTTCAAATTCTGCAAAGTGAAACACATCCATCTGCCAAATTTCATTCCTTTTGTTACCTCTAGGGTTAATTCCAGCAGGTAATGGTATTTGACTATATAAGGAACATGTGAGACACTTGTTATTTTTCTGGCTTGTTGCCAAGTGATAGAGAATATTTTTTTTTAACCCTTTACCATTGACATGATGTTTTTCATAAAATTTTGAGGCTTCAAATACATTACCTATTAATAATTTGTTGATCTCTTTATTTCCAGCATCAATGGACCTGGTAAACCAGTATGGGATCGAATATGAGTAATATACAAGGGACAATTTCTGTTTCTGATGACCTGTTGCAGTTCTATAAGTAATGTAGTCAATTCTGTGTTATAAGGAGTAAATGTAGCAGTTTCTATATGCAAAACAACTCTTTCAGCATATTGAGAGTCAGTAATTAATCATATTAAGAGATTTAGGAAAATCTAACAATACCATAAGGATTGCATATAATTCTGATTTTTGAACTGATGTAAATGGGCTTTTAATAAACTTACTTATTTTATCAGACTTATAACCAGCCATACTTGATTTATTTGTATGTATCGGTGAAGAAGGTGGGTGCCCCTGAGATTGGTGACCTCTTTACAATACTTGGAAGGATCCAATTAGTTCTTTTTATAAATTGTATATGTTTGCTTTTTGGGTATCTATTGTTAATGTCCCCCAAATAGTTACTACAAGCTTTTTGTCAATCTTTATTAATTACCCATAATGACAAAATCTCAGAAACAGTAAGAGCACTATAATTTCTGCTGGGCCATCCCTGACAGTTGGCACAACCTTATTCTTTCCTTTGTAATCAATTCAGAAATTTTCTTTATGTATGTTTTTAATTTTTTGTTTTGTTTATTTGCCAGGAATATCCATTTTATGATTCTGTCTTCCCTTTGCATAAGAAGCCCAGTAGGATAATATTTTTGAAGGCAAAATAACCAGAATGCAACCAAGTTTAGGATCAATTTTATCTACTTATGCCTTTTGAAGTTTTTGTTCCACCAGAATTGACTTCTTTTTTGCCTCAGGGGTTAGACACCTAGGACTGTTTAAATCTGAATCCCCTTGTAATGTTTGAAACAAGTTACTTAACTCATAGGTAGCTAACCCAATTGTAAGCCTTAACCAGTTAATATCTCCCAATAATTTTTGAAAGTCATTAAGAGTTTGCAATTGATCTCTATGGATCTGTACCTTTTGTGGTCGAATTTTTTGTTCAGTTATTTTATAGTCTAAATAGGGAATTGAATCTCCTCTTTGTATATGTGTGTGTGTGTGTGTGTGTGTGTGTGTGTGTGTGTGTGTGTGTGTGTGTGTGTTTTACAGCAATCTGTCATCCCCAGCATGGCAGAATTCTTTGTGTCTCTTGAAACTTTTTTTTTTTAAACACTAGGATCAGAATCAGCTAGCAGAATATTATCCATGTAATGTTATATGATAGATTGAGGAAACTGCCTGCGAATTATTTCTAAAGGTTGTTGTACAAAATACTGGCATAAAATTGGGCTATTCAACATTCCCTGTGGAAGTACCTTCCAATGACATCTCTTCATTGGAGAATTACTGTTCAGAGTAGGTACTGGGAAAGCAAACCTTTCCCTGTCCTTCTCATGTAGAGGTAAAGTGAAAAAACAATCTTTTAAATAAATTGTAATTATATGCCAAAGCCTAGATAAAAAGGAAAGCAAAGGAACCCATGGGTTGAATTACCTTGTTTATGGCTCTCAAATCCATTATCATTTTTCATCCACTTGATTTCTTTTTTACCACAAACACAGGGGAATTCCAGGGACTGGAAGATTTTTTGATGTGTTGCTCTTTCACTAAATAGTGAAAGAGCCTGTAACTTTTTTTTTGTTAAGGGCCACTGCTCCTGTCATACAGGTCTGTTTGAAATTCATTTTATGCATAGGGCTGTTGGTATATCAGCAGTGGCCTCTCTTATAAATTTTGACACTCTAAACCTGAAGAGTTCTGAGGTTGGACAGTGGGCATAACTTGTGGTCGACCCTGATCACTTACATTAATCTCTTCCCCAGAACCGTGTACCAATTCATCCCTAGTTTTAACATTGTTTATCTCTGTATTTGTAGGAATAGGTAAGAGATCTCTTCCCCATAGGTTTATGGGAATGTCAGCCACATAGGGTTTTAGCCTCACTGTCTGTCCCTTTGGTCCCACACACTCAAGCCATTGCACACTTTGTTTTATTTGAGATAACTTACCAATTTTTACAATTTCTTAAGTGGCCAATTTTGGTTCCAAGACACATGATTGAGACATCTGCTCCACTGTTGACCAAGCCTTCTATTTTAACATCATCCAACTGTATAATTAACTTAGGTCTCTGATCATTAATTACTGTTTGCCAGAACACATGTGTCCCTGTGCTTCCAAATGCACCAGTCCTTTCCACTGGAGCAGCTTTGCCCTTAATGTAAGGAAACAGTAGGAGTTGAGCAATTCTATCCCTGGCATTGATTTTCATCTCCTTTTCTATACATGCCATGATTTTTATTTCCTCCTTAGAATCTGCATCTATAATATCGGGATGCACAATAAAATCATGAGAAGTCAGGCCACTTCTTCCCAGAACCATTCCTACTGTGCCTGAAGGTAAAGGACCGAAAGCACCAATATTTAATTTGTAACAGTCAACCTGGTGAGATAGGGTAAGAGACATTTGAAGCCAGATCCAAGGCTGCACTGCCTTCAGTAGCATGCATTAGATTACTAATACTCAGTTCCCATTTTCCTGCAGGTTTGTCACTTCTGGATTGGCCAAAGGAATTCAGCTGGCATTGTTTATGGGAGCCTGAGCCAATGGCCCCCTCCTGCCATTTCCCGCTAACAAGATATTGCCTTGCACATCTCTCTTAGACTGACAATCCTGAAACCAATGTTTCCCTTTCCCACAGCAATTACAGTACCCTGGAAGTCTTAATATCTCATTACCATTACTGTCAGAACCTCCTTACTCTCTCTTATGAGTAATGTTTTCTTCTGGGTTATTGTGCTTTCTATCTCTACAGTATTTGTGTACATGACCAATTTTACCACAGTTAAAGCACCGAGTATTATGATATCTGGGTTCTCTGGCTAAAGCTTGTCCCACAATATTATTTTGATATTCCTGAGAGTTAATATTAACTGTCTCCTTTACCCAGTCACCTAGTGGAGCACCTCTTTCCTTTAATGGTCTAAGCACCCTCTTACATTCAGTATTATAAGCCATGATAAGTTTTAATGCCTGTTTGGTGTCAGAATCTGGCAACACCCTACCCATAGCAGATCCTAATCTCTGCAAAAATTCTGTAAAGTGTTCCAGTGGTTCTTGGAATACTTTAGTAAATGGAATAATTGTTTTCCCAGGTTCTTCTACCAGCTCCTAAGCTCTCAAGGCTGTCTTATAACATTGTTCAATCACTCCATCTTCAGCTTGAATCTGTTTTTTTAAGTTAGTATATTGTCCTTCACCAAGCAATTGATCTCTATTAATATTTATTCTCCATGTCGTATTTTCTTGTTTTATTTTTATAGCCTCTGTTCGCCACCATGATAACCACTATAACTGTTGTGCTGCTTCAAATACCACTGAAACTAAATTTTTTTAATCTTGGGGAACAAGTCTATTCTGCGTGGCCCAGATGTTTAACATTTGTTTAACAAGGCAGAGTGCATACCATATTTGGTGATGGATTCCTTAAAATGTTTTAAATCCATTGTGTCTACAGGATGCCAGGCCATTTTGTCATAACCCTCAGCACCCTTTTGCATGGGCACATGTCTTACAGTGACTGGAAAAGCTGAAGGTGTCTGGGCAACTCTGGAGGTATCCTCCACTGGGACATTTTCCTTCAAAGACCTTTTGGTCTGTCTGCCTTCCTTTCTGGTTTCTGACCTTCTCTACCCTTTTTAACCAAAGGTGCCTTCTGCTTTTCCAGCCCTTCCAGTTTTTTTTCTGCATTTTGCCCATTTGTTCAGTCAAGTCAGTAATTTTTTCCAAAAGGATAGAGCTTATTGACTCTTCCAGTTTTTTCTGGCTTTCCGGTCTCTCTATTTTTTGTCTTTCATCACTCTCAATTACCAAAAGTTCTATTTCTTTTCCCATCCCTTCATTTTTTCCCTCAGCCTTTCCATCTGTCCAGTCAAATCTGTAATCTTTTCAAAAAAGATAGAATTTACTGACTCTTCCGGCTTTTCTGTTACTAGCCTTTCATCTAATCCTTCTAAGAATGAAATACAATAAAAGAACAACAACAACACACACACACACACAAAAACAAACAAACAAACAGAGAATTCCCTCTAAGCATAAGGCAGGAAAGAGTTTTGCAATGGCAGTTGCAACTTTGCTGATACCCTGAAACAGCATTTCTGTACCTTCAAATTCTGAATCTTCCCTCATACCATTAGAAACTGTGGAACCCATCAGGCCCCACTTTGTGCGCCACTTGTTGGCTCTGTTTTTTAACAATTAAACTTTATTATACAACCCAACTAGCTTACACAAGAGGGGAAAAGGGTTAAAGGGGAAAAAGAGTGAACCTTCCAGTATCTGCTCCATGGGACGTGTCCCTAGGTGTCTCTGGTCTGTGCGCTGGTCCCACCTGTTCACTGATCCTTTTTCTTATCCATGTGCGCTCAAGCCCAGTCTGAACCTGCTGCTCCTCTTTCCTCTCTGCCTGCCTGTCTCTTGTGGGAAGGGCGGTCTCCTTCTCCCATTGGGGGTTGATTAGAAAAACAATAGTCCAGGTGGAGTCCCCAGGTCTGCTTCCTGAATTCCAGGCCCAGGATGACTCCACCCAGTCTATCTCAAGGTTAATCTTAGGAAGTATCAGTGGTGTGTCCATAGGCAAAGCCTGCCAAGACTGCTCTCACCTGTGACAAAGCTTACAGTCCTTCCCACAGTCCTGACCTGTTAACATTCTTAAACAGGAAGATCAAACCCAGAAGGAGCTTCAAACCACCATTTTCTGGCTACAGTACATTCGATACGCTGCTGACCTCCTTCCTTAACCATCCACCCCAACTCCTCTTAATGCTTTTCCTGTGCTTCTCTTTCCAGACCATTACTAGCAGCTGTTTCTATTAATGCCTCCCTTTATGAACTCTGAGGATCTCTGTCCACTCAAAAGTCACAGGACACCCCTCTCTTCGACCTGTCCCCTCCCCTCTGCCTTGTAGGACCCTCCTCAGAACCCCTGCAACATCCTGCTTGCTCTTACAACACCACAGTCACAAGGCTGTGTTAGCTCCCCTGCCATTCTTTGGTATAGGGAGACCACTGGTTCCTACCTTACTCCTCCTTTTCAGGACTTCTGCACCCCTGTAATTATTGTTCCCCAGGTTTATCTCTATAAGCCTGAAGAGCTCGCCTTACAGCCAGGAGAGAGCTGAAAGAAGAGAGAGATTTTTATTCCCTTTCTCATTGGACTGGGCTTTGCAGCTTCACTGGGTGCTGTCGCAACTACAGAAGCAGCCCTCCCTCAAACCCATCATATGGCCAGTGATTTCCCAGACAAACTTGATCAGACAATGGTTTCCACCCCAGACAATCTCGAATCCCTTCAACACCAGATTACCTCCCTGGCAGGAGTCGCCCTCTAGAACTGGAGAGCCCTCGACTTATTGACTGCTGAACAGGGGTGAACCTGCATGCTATTAGGGGGAAAATGTTTTTATGTCAACGAATCTAGGTTGGTAGAACAAGATGTACAAGTCCTTAATAATCTCCATTGGGACCTCCAAACACATTATGCTCCCTACTCCCCCAACTCCTGGTACTCAAACCCCTTTGTAAACTGGCTGCTTCCCTTCTTTGGCCCTGTACTAGACAATGGAACCCTGTTTCTCCTTGCACCCTGCCGTATCCGAATTTTAGAACAACAGATGAATAGTATTGCTGAGCTTACTGCCAACCAAGTCCTGATTCAATATCAGACAATTTCCCAACCTAGAAACACAATGGTAACACCTTTTTTTTCTTTCAGAGAGAGAGAGAGAGAGAGAGGGAGAGAGAGAGAGAGAGAGAGAGAGAGAGAGAGAGAGGAGAGAGAGAGGGAGGAGGGAGAGAGAGAGAGAGAGAGAGAGAGAGAGAGAGAGAGAGAGAGAGAGAGAGAGAATTTCTGACTTCCAACTCCCCACAAATCTTTTCCCATTATGCAAAGACCTTGTGAAAAGAGGTAAGGTTTGCTAAATAACACATGGGAATCTCTGTAATGAATTGCAACCAGCTCAAGCTCAGAGATTCTGCATCTATGGCTTCAACTATGGACAGCTGTCATAAAATATTAAAAAAAAAAGTCAGAAAAATTGAAAAAAAAATTTCTTGACATCATCCCCTGAGCATTACAGTATAACAGCTATTTGCATAGACTTTACATTAGGTCTTTTAAGTAGTGTGCCAACAATTACAACATAAAGGACTGTGTGCAGGGCCTCTACCACTTCACAGTGGGTACTGGATCATGAGCAGAGTTCTTGATGCTTTGTTTGAGCTCTGACCTGCTAATATTTGCTATTGTCACCCCTCCTTTTTTTTCTTTCCCTATAAATTTCTTATCATGGAATTTTTTTTCAGGAAACAATATATCATCACATATATTACTGTTTATCCATATTGACTGTAGATTTTGAATCATAAGAAAAAGATCTCATATTATAAAGCAGAGATTAGTTTTAAAGGGAGAGAAACAAAAAGAGAGGGTGGGGCAGGAGGAACACCAGGGCCCCAGGATTGGAGGGGAAGAGTGTTGATGGTAAGGACACTTGAAGAAGTCTCCATTAGTGGTGAGCAAATCATGGGATGTCTATCTGTGAAGGGAGAGGAGAAAGAGCTGTGGCAGAAGTTAGGTCCCAGAGTGGGACATGCTGAAGCCTCTGTTAACTATGTGGAGCAGAACAGTACTGCATCACACAGAGTGATAGCCCAGGCCCTACTTTCCTTTTCTCAGACTAGGATGAAGAGGAGGAAGTGGGCCCTGCTCTCTGCACTGAGTCCTAGAGACACAGGTCCAATTTAGAATGGGGAATTTTTTTTCCAGATCAAATAGAACATTGAAGTGTCCCCTTGAACAGATGTCAACTTTGTAACAGAGAGTGATTCCTAAGTTACAGAATCTGCCTGAGATGCTATATATAGAGGCATGATTCCAGACCCAGTGGAACCAAGTATCCATATTCATAATTTAGGGTGATGACTGGTCAATGCCATTTGCTTGCATTCTGAGAGATAGCATAGCCAAACTTCATGAAAGGATAAGATCAAAGAGGTTCAGTGGCTTACCCAAATTCCCCTTCTGCTAAAGGTATAACTGGAGTCACAAAGTAGCTGCTGGCTGGTTTGAAACCCACACTGATTCTAAATCTTCTTAAGATGTAGGCTTCTTTAGCACAGTGTATATATCTGAAGACATGGTTCTCTTTCCACAACCCTCTACTGGATATTAAGGTTAAATACACAATCCTAAGAGTTAGTGGAAAAGAGGGATGGTGCACTTGGGAGAAACTGTCCAAATGTAGAGCTGACTTCCATGGGAGGATTGAAAAATCAATGCAGAATACTTCTTCTGCCTCTAGAGAATAAAAGAGATATTAAAGACATTTCCCTTGTGGCTCTAGAATACAAAACTCAAGGTTAAAATGTTTGCTTTAGAGCTACTTAACTTAGAAGAATCAGTCACTAACACCTGAGACAGATATTCCTCAAGCAAGAATATATATTCATATCTGGAAACATAATAGGATTATTTTCTGAGAATCTAGCCACCGTAAGGAATTCTAGAGCTAAAACGGTTGTAGCCATCACTGTAGAACAAACATCTTGAACAAAATCTGAGACAGAATCACCACCTCAGAGCAGGAAATGCCAGAGGTGCTTGTGTTTGAGCTCAATTTGTTTCTCAAAAAGCTTTGCTGACAGTCATAGTATCCCAGTCATTAAAGCCAACAACAGTTGTCTGAGTGCTTCCAAGCACTGAGAACTGAGTGAGAAGCAAGCAAGCAAACAAACAAACAAAACCAACAACAAACAAAAATCTTCAGTGGCTATAGAGTAAATCACACAAAAATCCCTCAGTACAAAGCATGGCACAATTGGCAAGATGAGAATCAAGAGGTGATCTTAGTGTGGTGACATACACAAAAAATTCACAGAAAGATTGTGAGTTCAAGACCAAACTCAGCTGTATAATGAGGGCCTGTCTCTAAAATCCAAAGGCTTGATTGGAAAGCCTTTGCCTGGCATTGTATAAGGCCCTGGATAGCATCCTCAGCATGTAAAGAGAGTTTATGGAGTAAAATTGTTGTATATGAAATAGAGCAAAGCTATCCAGAGCAAGGGGATGACATTGGCATGATTTGTGAGGGGCAGAGAGGCCTTCAGGGAAATAGATGGGGAAGATGCAGTGAGAAAAGAGATGGATATGTGCTCTTTCTTCCAGCGAGGATACTTCAGCTGGTCACTTGGTGGAACAGATAAGGCTGCATTTTCCAGCCTGCTTTGTGGATGAGTGTATCCACCAAATGACTTTAATTTGGAAAGTAGGCTGTACAGTAGGACTCTGAGGCTGGCCCTTAGAGGAAAGGAGTGGTCACCTGCCTGCCTTCTTTCTCCCTCCTATGTTGAATATATACATAATAGACAAGCTGAAGAACTCAGCTGTGGCTTGAGAGAGGTTTTGGGGCTTGGCAGAGGCTCCCAGGTCGCCATACATACATCTGTGTGAAAAAGAAATGAACTTGCAAACAATTGGATGCAGCCCTTTGAGAAGTCTGTGCTCCACCACCTACTCTATGCTGACAACTCATATACCCAGCTGAGAAACAAACACACTTATAAAAAATAAGAAGACCCTAGAGGAAGCCAACAATCTAGTTGGGTAATAGAATTGTGAGCTTCTAACAAAGAGAAAGTATGAAGGGCGCTGCAGTTGAAAACTTAATGTGATTGTTTTTTTTGGTTTTTTTTTTTTTGTTTTGCAGGAGGAATTCTCCCCCTCTTTAAATGATGCATGCTCTAATGGGAGAAACTCCTGCAGAGGCCCTTTAAGGTTCATGATAAGCTGTGATTATGTTGATACAGAGTACTCTGCAGGACAGGAGACAGTCTCCTGGTATCTGGGGATAGAGCTCGTGGTTGGGGCTATACTGGGCTGTAGCATAGGACACATCACATTACTCTTTTATCCAGAGGTTGTTTTTATTCTGTCCTTGATCCAAGTCCCAGTAAGTAGCCAAACAGCCATGAAGTGCACTAAGGATGATAGATCTGAGTCAAACACCATTCTTAATGCATGTCTCACCTATTTTGTGTTTATTGCAGTGCTGCTAGCAATAGCCAAGACATAGAAACAACTTAAGTGTCTTCTGATGGACATATAGATAAAGAAAATGTGCCTCATGTACAGGAATATTATTCAGTCTTGGAGTGGGGAAAATTCTCTCAGTCATGACAGCATGGATGAACCTGGAGGACATTGTTTCCAGATTCACCTAGTCCCTGAATAACAAATAATACATGGACTCATGTCTATGTAAAATCTATAGAAATGAGTTAACCATAGCAGAGAGTAGAAGGTGGTTACCAGGGTCAGAAAGTCAGGGGGGTGGAGAAAGACTGATTGACAGGTTTAAAGTTCAACTTTTAAGATAAATGAGCTCCAAAAATCCATTGTTCAGTAAGGTAAATACAGCAACTTTGTACTACATATGCCGAGAGACTGGTACTCTCAGTGCACAGGTGTGACTCTGTTAGGTGATGACTATGCTAATTTGCTTTATTGCAGCAATCACTGTACAACTGCCTTCAACAAATTTTATATGCATATATGTATAATTTTACTTCTCAACTAGACCTCAATAAAACTGAGTAAGTTAAAAATAATGAAATATATTTTATAAAGGAAATGAAAATAGCCTGTCTAGAGCATTGCGCTGAGTCTAGAGACATCATTATTTAAAATACATACTGCAATGCAATATTCCTTAGCAATTGGCTAGACAAGTGGCAGATGACAGTGTATATTTTGTGGTTTCACTGTGTGAAACAAACCATACCTTGTCACTTTGTCATTATCCTGGTGTCTTAGTTACTTTTCTATTTCTATGAAAAGACATTATGAGCAAGACAACATATTCAAGAAAGTATTCAATTGGGGCCTTGCTTCAGAGAGTAAATCTATAACCATCATGGATGGGAGCATAGCAGGGACTTTGGTAGGGACCATGCCACATAGCAGTAGGCATGAAGGCATGGCACTGGAGCTGTACTTAAGAGCTTACATCCTGACCTACAAATTGGAGAGAAGGAGAAAGAGAGAGAGAGAGAGAGAGAGAGAGAGAGAGAGAGAGAGAGAGAGAGAGAGAGAGAGATCTAGAGAACGAGAGAGAGAGAGAGAGAGAGAGAGAGACAGAGAGAGAGACAGAGAGAGAGACAGAGAGAACCTCAAACCCCACCCCAATGACACACCTCCTCCAAAAGACCACATCTCCTAATCCTTAACAAAAGGCCACATGTCCTAATCCTTAACAAACTGTTGTACCAACCAGGGACAAAACATTCAGATATATGAGCTTCTGGGGGCTATTCCAAAACCACACACCTGGCAACAACAAGGATGCTCTAAGAAGACACTTGTATTCCTCTCTTTCTATATCAGACTATTGAAACAAAGGTCCCCAAGAAGTTGGAATTTCTCCAGAGACCTCAATCTGGGAGAAGAAAAAGCATATAGCCAAAGTGGGAACTTGTATTCCTAAAAGAGATTTCACACAGTTCTGACAACTTGTGAGGCCACTTCACAGGAGATATGGCAGCAGAGACAAAGATGGACCCATCTTTGCATGGTGCATGGCAAGTGCTTAGCTGAGCATACCTCTTGACTCTAAGACAAACCTCACATCAATACCTCAGAGATGGATTTTAGTTCACTAATCCTATTTATTAATCTTTACAATATGCCTACAGTAGGCGACTTTTTGTGCTCTTCACTATTACTTGTTTGTTTAATTGTCCTATTGAGTTGAGGTACAAAGCATAGCTTGTTGGGTCTGCAACAGCTCTGATCCAACTCTAGGACAACTCAAATAACAGCATACCAACATGCTGGAGCAAAGAGACTAAAGCCAAGATGGTGTGGTTTTCTTTGTGGTAGAATTACAGTTGTCTCCATTTACCCTCCTTTTTGCTGTGTTTAATTGCTGTGAAAATAGGAGGCTTTTTCCTCTAAGTGGTGGTGATGCCCTATAACAACATTCTAAACAACCCAACTTCTGTTCACCTTGTTGAAAGGAAGAACAGGGAGGAACAGCAGCAGGAAGGATCTTCATGGAGTTCAATACACTGTACTCAGTGGACAGGAAAGGTTGGAAGAGGGTATTCTAGACTTGAGAAGGAAGGATTTGGGGTTCATATGCTAATAATTTTTTTGAGACATGGTTTCTATGTATAACAGATCTGGCTGTCCTGGAACTCTCTCTGTAGTGCAGGCTAACCTCAAACTCATGGAGATCCACCTTCCATCTGCCTCCCAAGTGCTGGGATTAAAGGCATGCACCACCACGACCCAACACATATGCCAACAATTGCTCAGGGCCTAGAGTGAGCACTTGGTGTTGCATTGTGACTTCTTTATCTAAATTAAGTGCCTTTTCTCATAAGAAATCTTTTAAAGAGAAAATTTACCTTAAGATCACTGTAAAGATTTCAAACCAAGATCTGTGTGGCTGTTTATTTTCTCACCTATAGAGATAACTGCCTTTTTGTGGCATAATAACTTCCTACTGCCAAGCTGAGTATCATGATTATCAACTGAAGATTAAGGCCTCAGGTAAGGGGGCACCTTCAGTTAAGATAGGGGTAGCCCACAGGGAGCCAGAATTTGAGCTTCATGCAAAATTAGTAAGGGACAAGAGGAAAGGATGACTCATGACTTTCAGAGAACTTCTATTTTCTACCCTAAATGAACTCACAGCATTTTACTCTCTCTCTCTCTCTCTCAGCTTCACATTAGCTCCACTGGTAAAGAAAATGTGTGTCTTTCTCACCAAATTCATGGTCTAATTTAGACCAATAGGCCTGTTGTGCCTTGGGAACTCAAGAGGTAGTCTCATACTACAAGACAAAGGTCCAAGACTGGTCCTTAGTCATGCATGTGCACCCAAAATCTATGCCACCAGACTCTCTGTATGATGTGAGGGGCCATGAATCTGCAATTTAACAATCTCTTTAGAACCACCTTCTGTACATTAAACTCTGAGACATACTATGTGTGGTGTTAAAAAGAAAAAATAGGAATAAGAGGAAGCCTGTGAGAGTTGAGAATATTGTAGATATCAGCATAGGAAGCTGAAAATACTGACCTCTACATTGTCCACTTGATGATTCATAAAACCATTTAATTTAATGATGTTCTGACTAAAGGCCTAGAGAAAACATCAATTATGCCTACGTGGGAAAATGCACATGAAACTTGATAAAGTTGTCTGGAATAACAATTGCAGGGTGTTAAGAGTAAAAAAAAAAAAAAAAAAAAAGATATTTAATAAGTATGCCTAATAAAAGTATGAGAGCTGTGAACTAAAATGTAGACTTGAAACTCCCGAGGAGCCTCCATTCCCCTGCCTTAACTCCACAGTTCTGCTGGCAAAATGGCAGGTTGATAATAGGGAACTGGTAGCAAACAGTTAGCATTGCTGCCACAACAGACACTCTGGAGATCTGTTGTTGGGGAGGGATTTCCAACTCTATTGTTGAAGTCTTGGGTTCAGGTAGAAATGAAGAAGATAGCAGCTGGGACCATTTTTAACTAGGTCATGCCCACCTGCCTTGTCTTCAGGTCAGGCTGTATAATTTTAGTGAGAATCAGGCTCTATGGTGGTTTGAATAACAGTAGCTTCATCTGTTCATATATTTAAATGAGTGGTCATGTGGGGTGGCTCTATTTCAAAGTATTAGGAAGTGTAGCCTTTTGGAGGAAGTGTATCACTGAGAGTTAACTATGATGTTTCAAGAGTTATTCCACACACCAACTAGGTTTCACAGATATCTACAAAATATTCTATCCAATAAAGAGTGAATATGGATTCTTCTCAGCATGTATACTCATCTAAATCATATATGTCTTAATAATCCATAAAACCTTGTCATAAAAGAGGTTTTGAAATAATCCCTTATATGATATCATACCACAGTGGGATAAAACCAGAACTCAATAGCAAAAGAAACACCACAAATATGTGTAGACTGAATAATACAGAGTTGGATGAAGTGAGAATCATTGAAGAAACAAGGGAAGAAATGTTAAGATTCCTTGGATCAAACACAAATGAGTGCATAACTTCCTTAAAAGAAGTCTGTAGTTATAAGTGCACCCAATAGGAAAAAAAAAAAAAAAGCCTGTAGTCCTGATAGGAAGTCCTAGTATCTATCCCAATCTCCTGCTAAGTGAAGACTTTCAGGGGACAACCCAGTTGGAGTAGTGTCCAATTATAAGTGAGTATATACCATGTGTATCTGTCTGGGTCTGGTTAACTCACTCAGGATGATCATTTCTAGTTTCATCCATTTGCCTGCAAATTTCAGAATTTCCTTGTTTTTAATAGCTGAGTAGTATTCCATTGTGTAAATGTACCACAGTTTCTTTATCCATTCTTCGACTGAGGAACATCTTGGTTATCTCCAGATTTTGTCTATTATAAATAAGGCTGTTACAAACATCATTGAGCATATGTCCTTGTTGTGTGGTGAAGCATCTTTTAGGTATATTCCAAGGAGTGGAATAGCTGTGTCTTGAGGTACCCCTATTGCCAGTTTTCTGAGAAAGTACCAGATTGATTTCCAAAGTGGTTGTACAAGTTTGTACTCCCACCAGCAATAAAGGAATGTTCCCCCTTCTCCACATCCTTGCCAGCATGTGCTGTCCCTTGAGTTTTTTTATCTTAGCTATTCTGATGGGTATAAGATGGAATCTTGGGGTTGTTTTGATTTGCATTTCACTGATGACTAAGAGTGTTGATCATTTCTTTAAGTGTTTCTCACTCATTTGATATTCCTCTGTTGAGAATTCTCTGTTTCATTCTGCCTTCCTACTGGGACTCCAGGTGAGAAAGGTAAGGGAGAATGGGGAAATAGAATGATCCAGAGGGTCCTACAAACCTACAAGAAGACCATTAAGGCTGGCCAATCTGGACCAAGGGGGTCTGCTCAAACTACTGTACCAACTAAGGACAATGCATGCAGTAAACCTAGACACTGCCCCCCCCCCCGACCGCTGCATCCACATCTATCCAATGGACAGCACATTCTCCACAGTTGTGTGGTGAGCAAGCACTGACTGTGACATGAACTCTGGTGCCCCCAGTTTGACCACTTCCCCCTGGGTGGGAAGGCCTGGTTGCACTCAGAAGATGGGTAAGCAGTCTACCAGGATGAGACCTTATAAGCTGTGATCTTATAGTGGGGGAGGAGGTCCCCTTCTGTTGTAGACCTAGGGGAGGGGAATAGCATGAAAGAGGGAGGGAGGAAGATCAGGAAGATACAAGTTAGGGAATAACAATCAGGATTTAATCTGGATACATTACTTAAATAAAAAAAAACAGTTTTCAAATAAATAACATAATGATGTTCTGCAACATTCTAGACAAATTAAAGCTGAATTTAAATACAGTAGATTATAAGAAATAATACAGAGTAAGAAATTAAATGGAAACTTAAAAAAAGAATATACAGAATCAATCAAAGAATTGTATAGGGCTTGTGGACCATGCCTCAGTGGGAATTGGCATGGGGCAGATATGGAGCATGATCAAACCCAGGAAACCTCAAATCTGAGATTTAAAATCTCACCCTGAGAATGGGAGACATGAGTCAAAGTTCTCTCCTTGTTTTCATGCCTACCTCAGGAGCATGTGATACAACACCCAGATGACTACAGCTGTCACCTGTTATCTTTTGCCATATAAACAGAGCATGTTCAGCATCTTAGCCATAACCAGTCAAATGCACTCACCCTTAAAGCTCTTCCCCACTGGCCAAGGTTTATAAGTCCCTGTTTCACATGAAATAAATGAGCCAACACTATCTATTTCATCAAAGAATTTTATTTTGAAAAGTTCACCACTGGACACCCCCCCCCCCCCCCCCCCAGCTTGACTTTCAGCCAGACAGCCACAGCAAAACTGCCTTGTTTGGCACTGGAGTTTGCCCAATAGCTGTGATCTCAGTGCTCATCTTTGTGAGCAATTCACTGACTCAGAGCCCTGAGTTCTCACCACTGTACTCAGAACCTGCATTCCAGCTGTAAATCAGACTAGGCAAGTGCCAGTAGCTTAACAAAAGAGCTGTAACACTGAAGTATCTCTGCCACCTCAGCTTCAGAATTCTGAATTTCTGGTGACATCTGGGACCAGCAATCTCATTAAAAGAGCTAACTGCAACACCTTGTATGTAGCCAAACTCTTTTTCCATATCCCTAGCAAGATTGGAAGTCTTTTCTCACAGACCTTGCTTCAGATGCTCCAGCCATTCTTCAGGAAAGCAGAACCCCAGACTTGGGCTTCACCACCTTTTTCTGCCCAAAGCCAATGGCACTTAGACTTCCAGCAGAGAAATGCATACTTCCAGTACAGTGCCCCACTGGCATGTGGCAGTGGTGAAGACGTGGAACCACAGAATTGGCCTCCTGCCTGCTACAACTGACTTGTCTCTCTATGCTCTCCTTTCCTCTCTCCCTTTTCCCACATGGCCTGTCTCAGCCTGGTTATGTTCACTCTGGAATCTCCCAGAGGTCTCAGCCTCTGCCTATGTTCTCCCGTGTAGTTATAGTAAATGTTCTCCTCCACATAAAACAAACAAACAAAGATAAACAAGTTTGACAAGTTATTAGCCAAACTAATGAGAGACCCAATTAACAAAATTAGAGATAAAAGGAGTTCTTACAACAAACTCCTGTAAGAGGCCAACATCAACAAAAGCATTAGGAAATCTAAAATTGTTAAACATGGAGTCTTTTTATATTCTTCAGGTAAGGGAATGATGCTTCTCCACCAAGAAGGCTGGAGTGAATGTTGTCTAACAACCTAGTGACAATCTTTTGCTATTATATGGAGCAAAACTTCCTGAGTGCTCCAAATCTTGGGCATTATTTAGGCCCTAATTCTGAGATGTGTCTCTCAGTGAAGAGAACCCATTCTTATGAAAGAGGTCTCATGTATTTGGCATCCTCCACCAGTAGGGTTTGTTCTTATGCTTATTACAAATTCTTACTACTTAGGCCTTTCTCTGAACTCTGTTTATCAGCTAATAGAACTCATTCTTAATGAAATGTTACAGGTTCTTTATCTATTTTCTTAGGGAAGTTCTATGTAGTTATGCCTAAAGCATTGTTGTAATAAGTATTACATGGAAAAAGTTTTCTAAAGTTTTAGTGTACTTAAATGTGTAGAAGAATAAACCACAAGGTCAGATTCTGGAAGTTTTGAGCCAGTTTCTGCAAAGATGGTAATGACTCAAGTTTCATTCTTCACCTCAAATAGTTGATCTCTGTGTCAGCCATGAGGCTTTCACGATACATAAAAGACTCCTGTGAAACTCAGAGGATCACTGGAGAATCTTTTGGAAATCCCTTATATAACTTACCAAGTTAGAGTAGATGTGGTGCTAGGCCATAAAAAAAAGTTCAAAAAAACTTGGAAACTGAAACAATACAGTGTATGACTTCCAAAATTAGATTAAAAAAATCAATAATAAAAATCTCAATAATTCAGTAATGAAAGGAGCCTCCTCATTCTTGTCCCCAAATACTTGGAATTTAAATAACATTGTTGTTGTTATTATTATTATTATTATTAATCTACAATGCATTCAGATTGTAATCCTGTCACTCTTATTTTCCTATTACTACCCTCCCTCCCTTTTCTACTCTATTCTCCTCCACAGACCTCTGACACATGGGGTTTTCCTGCCCCTGCCTCAGATCTCAGATGGTAGTCTGGCCACAGCCTAACAGGTCTCATCTGGATAGCCTGTATCCCCTTCTTCTGTGTTCCCATAGGGTCTCTTCATCAAGGGGCAGTGATCAAATTGCAGGCACCAGAGTTTATGTGAGAGGTGGTCCCCCACTCTTTCCCCCTTTCCCCATTTGGAGGATTTGCTACATTGGCTACATCTAAACATGGGTTCTAGGTCCTCTGCTTGCAATGCCCTTTGTTGGTGCATCAACTTGTGTATGCCCCCCTTGTTTCCATATCCACAATCCTTGATATCTTTGTGGAGTGCCTAACAACTGCCCTCTCTGTCTGTCCATCCCCCAACTCTTCCATACAACTCACAGCTCTTAGCCCAGAGTCCAGCTTCAAGTCCTAGTATCTGTTTCAATCCCACACTGGGTGGAATCTCTCAGAGGCCACCTATGTTGGGCTAATATCCATTTATAAGTGAATATATACCATGTATGTCTTTCTGGGTCTGGGTCAAAAATTTAGTAGCCCTGCTGTATACCAGTGACAAATGGGTTCAGAAAGAAATTAGTGAAACTACACCCTTCACAATAGCCACAAACTCTAACAAAGCAAGTGAAAGTTTTGTATGAAGAAGATGTCTCTGAAGAAAGAAATTGAAGAAGATATCAGAAGATGGAAAGAATTCCCATGCTCATGGATCAGGAGAATCAACATAGTAAAAATGGTCATCTTACTAAAAGCAATCTACAGATTCAACACAACTCCCATCAACATTTCTACACAATTCTTTACAGACCTTAAAAGATCAATTCTCATATGAAAAAAAAAAAAAAAAAACAAGAATAGCTAAAACAATACTGTACAATAAAAGATCTTCCAGAGGAATTTTCATCCTGGATTTCAAGCTATACTATAGAGCAACAGTAATAATAACAGCATGGTACAGGCATAGAAATAGGTTGGTTGATTATGAAATGGAATCAAAGACTGAGAAATAAACTCACACACCTATAGACACTTGAGTTTTGACAAAAAATCCAATTACTACAATGGAAAAAAGATAGCATCCTCAACAAATGGTGAAGGTATAACTGGATGTCTACATTTGGAAAAATGCAAATAGATCCATATTTATCACCTTACACATAACATAGTTTTAAATAACCTCTGAGCCAGAATTAAATTGCCAGGGGGCAGTAGACATATTCTCAAAAATTGAGAAAGGAAACTTTCCAAGTTATTTTATGGTGTTGGTATTACCTCAGAACAAAACCAGATGGAGATCTAAAAAGGCAGGACAATTATCATTCCTGTTTCTCATTGGTATATTCACAGCATCTGGAAAGGATCACAGATCTTTAAAAAATGGCCTTATCACAGTAGGACATAGTTAATTTAATAGTTGAAAGTAAGGAATAAAGATGACATTCAGTATAGAAAAATATCTGACAAGATCTAACTTTCACTCATGACAAAAAAAAAAAAAAAAAAAAAAAGCTCCCACCAGGTGCTTTGTCTCCTGAGCTACATTGGCTCTGCCTCTTTTCCCAAGGAGGCTTTCCAAGACACCAGGAACATTCAGGTCCACCTGGGGCACAGCCAACACAGGTGAGCCATATGCTGTCTCCTGAGCTCCACTATGATGCCCAAGGCTATGCCTGCCCCCCAGAAGTCCTGCTACCATCATGAATATTCAGCCAAAACGAGGGCCAACCAGGTGACTAGCATTAAGAACACAATCAGCAAGAGCCAGGGCAATACAGCACCACCAGAGCCCAGATATCCTACTACAGCAAGCTCTGCATATCCTAACACAGCCAAAGCACAAGAAGGCGACCTTGAATCTAACTTTATAAAGATGATAGAGGCCATTAAAGAGAAAATAAATAAATCTCTTAAAAATACAGGAAAATACAATCAAACAGGTGAAGGAAATGAATAAAATGGTTCAAGACCTGAAAATAGAATTAGAAGCCACAAAAGAAGACACTAACTGGGGGAATACTGAAGTTGGAAAACCTAGGGAAAAGAAGATAGGAAAGATGTTTTCTTCAAGGCTGCCAAATATAAGTTGCCAAAACACTAATAATGTAACATTTATATAGTTCCAGATTGTGTCATGGTTCTTCTTGCTACAGGTAGTTTATTGTATATATGTATAATAATATAAATGTATATATAAAAATTTATAAATTAATTAAAAAATAATCCAAAGGGAAGGAGTAGTGTATCAAAACAAACAGACAAAAATAACAGGAACCACAGACATAAGTACACCAATAGAATTCAAGAGATGAAAGAATCTCAGGCATAGACGATATGATTGAGAAAATTGATACTTTGGTCAAAGAAAAAGCTGAATGTAAAAAGTTCCTAATACTAAAGTCCAAGAAATCTGGGAAACTATGAAGAGATAAAACCTATGAATAATAGGAATAGAAGGAAGGAAAGGCCCAGAAAATATTTTCAACAAAATCATAGAAGAAAACTTCTCCAACCTAAAGAAAGGGATACCTATAAACACACAAGAAGCTTATAGAACACAAATTATATTGGACCAGAAAAGAAAATGTTCCTGACACATAAGAATCAAAACACTAATGTACAGAAGAAAGAAAGAATGTTGAAAGGAAATGTTAAATGTTAAAAGGAAAAAAGGATAAGTAACATATAAAAGTAGACTTACTAGAATTACACCTGACTTCTCAAAATAGACTTTAAAAGGCAGAAGGACCTGGGCAAACATATTGCAACCTGTAAGAGACCACAGATGTTAGCAGAGACTATTCTATTCAATGACCATAGATGGAGAAAACAAGATATTCCATGACAAAACCAAGTTTAACCAATATCTTACCCACAAATGTAGGCCTATAGAAGTTAGTGGAAGGAAATTTCCAACATAAGGAGATTAACTAAACCTAAAAAACATGAGAAATAAAAAACCTCACACCAGCAAAACCAAAAGAAGAGAAACTCTCTTTCTCTTCTCTCTCTCTCTCTCTCTCTCTCTCTCTCTCTCTCTCTGTCTCCCTCTCCCCTCTCCCTCTTCCTCCCCACCCCCTTGCTCTCTCTCTCTCTCTCAATCTCCCTCCCATTATTACCATCAATATAGCAAGAATTAACAATCATTGGTCATTAATACCTCTCAACATCAATACACTCAAGTCCTCAATAAAAAAACACAGACTAACAGAATGGATGTAAAAGTAGGATCCATCATTCTGCTGCATACAAGAAATACACCTTAGCAACAATTCTGAGAAGTCACATATGCACCATATGTAAGGGTAACCACATTCATAAAAGAAACATTACTAAAGCTTAAGTCACACATCAAACCCCACTCATTAACACTCAATGAATGGAAAGGTCATAAAGACAGAAACTAAACAGAAAAATGATTAAACTAACCAACATTATGAATCAACTGGACCCAAGAGATATGTACACATTTAACCCAAACACAAAAAAATATACCTTCTTCTCACACTTCACAGAACCTTCTCCAAAACTGATCATAGATAGTCAGTCATAAAGCAAGCCTGAACAAATTTAATGAAATTAAAATAATTCCTTGTATCAGACTACCATGGATTAAAGTTTGATTTAAGCAACAACAAAAAGCCTACAAATTCATGGAAACTGAAAAACATTCTACTCAGTGACCACTGAGTCAAGAAGAAAGGAAGAAATTAAAGACTTTTTAGAATTTCATGAAAATAATGAGCAACATATCCAAATTTATGGTGAAAGACCCCCGAAGGGAGACCCTCACTCAAGCCTCAGGATGGCGCACACCCAAAGACACACAAATGACCATCTTGCTGTAAACGCATGAGGTAGTTTATTGGCGGAGCTCCGGGTCAACACGTATCTCATGCAGGAGACAGAGGGGTCAACCCAGAAGCCCAGGGGTTTGGGGTTTATATGAACAAAGGTTGGGGGGAGTGGGAAGTTTTGGCACGGCCACACATGATTGGTTGTTTCAAACATTAGAACATCAGCAAATTGTGTAGGCAGATCTGGGGTAAGGTCGGACTTAGTCACACGGGAGCAGTCCTCAGTTCCTGTTTTCCTCGGAACCCAAGGGTAGATGTTTATCTGAGCTAACAACACATCTGGTTAAACTCAAACGTGGAACATTGTGTGCGGGCCTCAAAGGGGATTACGCAAACACCATAAGATTGGATGAGGGGTCTTGGCTCATTACTCACTCGATCATGTCCAGTACCTGTTTCTCTCAGGAATTTGTCCTTGTGTACCCTCTCTATCTTTTATGGCCAGCAGTTCTCTGGAACAATCAATAGGTCTTTGTTTCCTAGCTTCGTGACTTATCATCTGGGGCCTTGGGTTAGCAAACCTGCTGACCTGCAGCTCAACTATTTGGGCTTATGAGTTAGAAAGCTCTGCTGTTCTGGTTGCTTTAATGCTAATGAAAAATTTTCCCTTTCAATGGGACACAGTGAAAGTATTGCTAAGAGGAAAGTTCATAGTACTCAGTGCTTTCATAAAGAAATTGGAAAGATCTAATACTAGCAATTTAAAACAACACCTGAAATCTCTAGAACAAAAAAAGCAAATGTACCCAAGAGGAGTAAATGGCAGGAAATGATCAAACTCTGCTGAAATCAATAAATTAGAAACAAAGAGTACAATACAAAGAATCAACAAAACCAAGAGCTAATGCTTTGAGGAAAAACAATATAGACAAAACCTGAGGAAAACTAGCTCAAAAGAAAAGAGACAATATCCAAATTAACAAAATCATAAGTGAAAAGGGGATACAACAACAGACATTGATGAAATGCAAAAAAATTATTAGGTCTTAGTCCAAAAACCTGTACTCCACAAAATTTGAAAATCAAAATGAAATGGACACTTTAAATCAAGATCAAGTAAACAATTTAAATTGACTCATAATCCCTAAAGTAATAGTCATTAAAAATCTCAAAAAAACAAAAAAACAAAAAAAACAAAAACAAAAAAAAACCCAAAAACAAAATCAAAAAAACAAAACAAAGCGAAAAACCTGGGTCAGATGGTTTTAGCACAGAATTCTACCAGACTTTCAAAGAGTTTCTAATACCATTATTCTTCAAACTATTCTACAAACAGGAAACAAATGGAACATTGCCAAATTCATTATATGAGGACACAGTCACCCTGATGCCTATACCACACAAAGACTCAATAAACAAAGAGAAATTCAGACCTTTTCCTTATGAACATTGATGGAAAAATACTTGCAAACTAAATCCAATAACACATCAAAAATATCATCCACCATGTGTCAGGAGCCATATTTCAACACTGTGACTCTGAATGCAGAGGTAGCCTTCTGCTAGCCTTAGAGTTGCTAGAATCCCCTGGGAGGATCCTTTGTGTTAGGATAATCCTCTGTGTTGCTGCAGAAGCTGCTACACCTGAATGTGTGAACTACCTACTACTGAGAAAAGACAAAGGAACTATCTCCAGGCTTTGTTCTCTTCCCATTTCCTGACCTCCCACTGAGGACAAGTTTCTGTGACAGAAGAGCTTAGCAGGAGAGTGCTTCTTTTACAGCCTGCCCTGAGGGCAAAGTGGGATGAGTATAGAAACGGGTGTCTGTTGTCTATATAAACCTTGCATTGTGCTTTAATAAATGGAGGCCTCAATTGGAGATCCTCAACCTGGCCTTTCTATCTCTGTGTTCTCTGTTCTCCCCCATCTGCACTCCTTCTTTCAGGTGAACCCTGGTTTGAAATTGTCTTGCGGGACAGGACAACCATGATCAAGTAGGTTTCATCCCAGGGATACAGAGGGTGGTGCAGTATACAAAAATCCATCAATGTACTCCACAATATAAACAAACTAAAAGAAAAAAGCCATGTGATTGAAAGACCCCCAAAGGAAGACCCTCACTCAAGCCTCAGGATGGCGCACACCCAAAAACACACAAACGACCTTCTTGCTGTAAACACATGAGGCAGTTTATTGGCGGAGCTCCGGGTCAACATGTATCTCATGCAGGAGACAGAGGGGTCGACCCAGAACCCCAGGAGCTTAGGGTTTATGTGGACAAAGGTCAGGGGGAGGGGGAAGTTTTGGCGTGGCCACACACAATTGGTTGTTACAAACATCTGAACATCAGCAAATTGCATAGGCAGATCTGGGGTAAGGTCACACTTAATCACACGGGAACAGTCTTTGGTCCTTGTTTTTCTCGGAACTAGAAGGTAGATGTTTATCTGAGCTAATGACACATCTGGTTAAACTCAAACCTGGAACATTGTGTGCGGACCTCAAGGGGGGATTAAGCAAACACCATAAGATAGAATGAGGGGTCTTGGCTCATTACTCACTCAACCATGTCCGGTACCTGTTTCTCTCAGGAATTTGTCCTTGTGTATCCTCCCTATCTTTTACGGCCAGCCAGTCCCTGGAACACTGAATAGGCCTTTGTCTCCTAGCTCTGCATTCTTTGTGACTTATCATCTGGGGCCTTGGGCTAGCGTACCTGCCGACCTGCACTCTCAACTATTTCCGCTTATGAGTTAGAAAGCTCTGCTGTTCTGGTTGCTTTAATGCTAATTAAAAATTCTCTCTCTCATGATCATCTCAATAGATGCTGAAAGAACCTTTGACAAAATCCAAGCTCCCTTCATGTAAAAAGTCTTATAGAGATCATGGATACAAGATGTATCTCTAAACACAATAAAGGAAATACACAGCATGTCTATAGTGAACATTAAATTAAGTCCAGAGAAACGTAAAGCAATTCCACTGAAATCAGGGACAAGACAAGGCTACCCACTATCTCCATATCTTTTTAATATAGTATTTGAAGTCCTAGCTAGAGTAATAATATAACTAAAGGAGATCAAGGGGATACACACTGGAAAGGAAAAAGTCAAAGTATCTCCTTTTCCTGGGTGATATGCTAATATACATAAGTGGCTACAAACATTGTAGCAGAAACTCCTACAGTTGATAAACACCTTCAGCAGAGTGGCTAGATGCAAAATTAACTTTAAAAAAATCACTAGTGCTTCTGTGTACAAAAGACAATTGGGCTGAGAAAAAAATTAGGGAAATAACACTCATCACAATAGCCACAAATAATATGAAATATCTAATCAAGCAAGTGAAAGACCCATATGACAGGAACTTCAAGTCTCTGAAAAAAGAAATTGAAAAAGTTATCAGAAGATGGAAAGATCTCCCATGTTCATGGATCAGTAGGATTAATATAGTAAAAATGGCCATCTTACTAAAGGCAATCCCCATCAATTAATTCAATGCAATTCCCATCAAAATCTTAACACAATTTCTTACAGACTTTGATAGAACAATTCTCAAATTCATATAAAGAATATAATATCTAAAATGATCCTTTATAAAAACACAGAGCTTATGCTTTGCTGAGTCACAACAAAGATGCCAGAACAATCCACTGTGGATTCCACACAGTTACTACAAGATGGCTCCATTGAGATATGTGAAAATGGGCCTTTAGTTCATTTACAAAAGTTGATTCACAGTGGATCATTAACCTAAATATAAAGCTAAGACTATAAAACTCATGCAAAAAACTGTGCAAACTAATCCTGTGATTCAGTGGACAAAGCCTTCTGAGATAAGACACCAAAAGGGTGAGTGAAAAAAATGAAAAGGTACACAGATCAGGTGTTTTCTTGGCCTTTGTGTTCTGGTAAATCCCATTGAGGAAGTAGAGAGGCACCACACAGAATAAGAGAAAAGTAAGAAATACGATTTTAAAAATAAGACAACATGGTACTCACACAATAACAGGCATGTAGACCAGTGAAACAAAATTGAAGACCCAAACATGAGCATACATAACTCCAACCATTAAGTATTTGATAAAGATACCAAATGTATATTGTAGAGAAAGGAAATAATCTTCCACAAATGGTTCTGGGAAAATTGGATGTACATACACAGGAGAATGAAATTAGACCCACATATATGAACAGTGGTAGAGGACTTGCCCAAAGAGGCTTAACCCATAAGTATGAGACTGATATTCCTCCACTTACTGCCATCCTCACAAAAAACTATCTCCAGTGGATCAAAGACCTAAATCTGAAGCACTAAAACTGCTAGAAGAAGACATGGATAGTACCTTACCTTACATTATATAGGTATGGGAAAGAACTTCCTGAATAGGACTCCATTTTTCCAAGAACTAAAACCAAAAATTGAGAAGTGGAACTTTCTGCATAGTTAAAGGAACAATCAACTGGGTGAAGAAAAAGTTTAGAGAATGGGAGAGAAACTTCACCAGCTATATTTGTAACACAGGATTACTATCCAGAATATATAAAGAATGAAAAACAAACAAGCCAACTCCCTCCCCAAAAAATACAAAAAGAAAAAAATACAAATGCCCATTCAGAATATGGGTCTAGAACATAGAGAAGAACAGGCAATTTTCTTCCACAGTAGGTTTACGAGTAGCTACAAATACAAGATAGAGGTTCAACATCATAGCATCAGACAACTGAATCACATCTGACACCACATGATACCCACATGGACACTGATGCTTAAAAAGACAATCATAATGTGCTGTCAAAGTCTGAAGAAATCTTCATATGCTCCTAAGGAGATTGGGAAACAGTACAACTACTCAAGAAAGCAGGTGGCATTTCCTCAATAGGCTAAACATGGGTTCAACACATGACCCAGCATTTCCATCACTACATATACTAGGTAAATAAGTAAAAAGGTATGCCACCCATGAGACTTATGCATGAATTTCTTAGCAGCAATAATCATAACAAAGAGTAAAACTACCCAGATGTTTATTGACTGATATATTGCTAAGTAGAGTGTAACATGGAATGGACTATTACCCCAAAATAGAAAGGAGTCAAGTGCTACATCATGGGTAAAATTTGAAAACATTGTGTAAGTAGGAAACACCATCAGAAGACACTATAGATGTCATCACCGTATTGGACTGAAACTCTGAAAGGGAAAAGCCTGTGGAGTCAGAAAGCAGATAATTCGTTGTTGGAGCTGAGAGGGGAGGTGAGAAAGGGTGAATGACTGAGGAGGCAAGATGGAGAGTGACTGCTATAAAAGGTGACATGGCTTTTTGACATATGGTAATAAAAATATCCAAAATCAGGTTTAAGGATTGTGAGGCTATAGGACCATGTTAAAAGTGACTGAATAGTTGAAACAGTGAATATATAGATATACTACATATATTTCTTTTTAATTTAAAAATTTATTCTTTTAAATACTACATTTCAAGCAGTTTATCTTCCCTCCTTTCTTCTCAGTTCCTTCCCCTTACATCTTCTCTCCCTAGATCCACTCCTCCTCAGTTTCCCTTCAGAAAAAAGCAGACCTTCGAAAGCAATAAGACTAAACACCTTCCCTCATGTTAAAGCTGTACAAGGCAACCCAATAGGAGGAAAAGTTCCCAAAAGCAGGCAAAAGAGACCCCATCTCCCACTGTTCGGAGTCCCATAAGAAAACCAAGCTACACACCATCAATTATCTGCAGAGGGCTTAGGTCAGACCCATGCAATATCCCTGATTGTTGGTGCAGTCTCTGTGTGCCCCTATGAGCTCTGCTTAGTTGATTCTATAGGCCATGCTTTTGTGATGTCCTCAACCCCACTGGCTCCTCCAATCCTTCCTACCCCTCCACAAGATTATCTGAGCTTCTCCTAGTGTCTAGTTGTGGGCCCCTGCTTTTGTTTCTATCCATTGCTGGATGAAGCCACTTTGATGATGATTATGCTAGGCTCTGTCTATGAGTATAGCAGAATATCATTAGGAATCATCTCATTGACTTTTTCCTCTGTCATTTTTGGTTCTATTCTAGGTCTCTAGGCTATCTAACCTCCTGTTCCTGCCCCTCTAGACAGTGTCAGGGTGGAGTCCCTCTCATGGGATGGGTCTCAAGCTGGATTATTCAATGGTTGGACTCCCAAAATTTCTGTGCCACTTTCACTCCAGCACATCTTATAAGCAGGACAAATTGTAGGTCAAAGGTTTTATAGCTGTGTTGGTGCCCCAATCCCTCCATTGGAAGGCTTGCTTGGTTACAGAAAATGACTGATTTAGGCTCAGTATCCCTCATTACTAGGATTCTTAGCTAGGATAGCCCTCATAGGTTCCTGGGAGTTTCTATTGCATTAGGTTTCTCTCTTGCCCCTTAACTCCCACTAATTCCTCTCTCTCCCAGTACACCTCTCTCTCTCCCTCTTCCCCTTTCTCTCCCTCTTCCTTTCTCTCTCCCTCTCCCTCTCTTTATCTGTATCTCTATCTCTCTCTTCTCCCCCTACCTTATCTCTCCTTTTCCCAGCCTTACCTGCCCCCAGTCCACTCATGATATCTATTCTATTTTCCCTTGTAGGCTTTGAACTTTTTCAAACCTACTTTATTTGGGTTTTTTTAAATGTTTATACCTCCCTTCTAACCCACCTATCCTAGATAGGAGAGAAAAGAGGTTAATGGAACAGGAGAAATAGACCTTCTTAGACTCATTTCCTTGGAGTAATTCCACTGGCATTGTTGTCAGGATTCCAGCAGACCTGTTAAACACCAAACCAACAATTCAGCAAAGTGGATTGCAACCATAGTAGCTTCAAACAAGAGCAGCGGCTAGAATCTGGAACCTTGACACATTCTCTGGAGTTGTCCTCTCTAGGAGTGATGAACAGCCAAACAATGGGAAACAAGACCAAGACCAAAAGGCCCAGCCTCTTGTTTTGGGTTCATATAAATATCCTGTCAGAGTTCATACTAAGATGTTTTTCAGCTGGTAAAGACCAAGCCTCCACAAGAAGCAGTTCCTCTTCTAGTGGATAAACATCACCTATTCTCTCACAAGTCTGTCTCCATCTCACATTTGGGATCAAAACAAAAGCATGTTTACATCTACTACATCCCCTTCCCAGCTATATTCCTTCATTTACCCTTGAGCTCTTCTTGTTATTTAGCATCTCTGGCACCTTTATTTTCAGCACTTGGGAAACAGATGGAGGTGGGTCTCTAAGTTCAATACCAGCTGCTCTACAGAGTTAATTCCAGGATAGCCAGGCCTATACAGAGAAACTCTGTCTTAAAAAACAAACAAATAAAGTATTTCATCCTGGGTTATTGTAACAGGCTCTGAGCTGTTCTTGTAATTTCCTGCTGTGCTGTGCTAGGCTGGATAGAAACACAGCTTACATAAAGGTTAAGGCTGAATTACTGCAAATCACTTGCCCAAATGTCGGTTCAACCCTGGGAAGTCTAAAAATAGAGGACTTTTCAAATAACAGAATGATTTCTGCATATTTGCCTTCTGTTTTGTTCTGTTTCCCTCTGTTCACTAACTGAAGTTTGGAATTCTCTTGCCTTCAAAGTTTATCTATATTAACTACTGGTCAACCCATTTTCCTGTCTCTATAGTGCTACATACTGGAAGTACCCTGTGGTAGCCAGGACCCTGTGTATACATGTTGAGGATTAAGTTTCCAGCCCCATGTAGTATCTAGGCTTTGCTGGTTTACTTTATGTATTTTCAGATTGCATTAACTATAAAAGTCCCTCAGCATAGAATTTCCATTTTTCTCTGCAAGTACTGATATATTGCTAAAACTGGTGGTATCCTTTATAAACATGCCAGTTTGCACTGCAACTCACCAGGCTGCACCAAATGCACAGTCATTCTCAGATACAGCACAGGGCCTTGTACCAAGAAATCACATTAGGGATGTGTGTGAAAAGTCAAACTCCTTGAGAAATGAATGGAGAGAAAGCATGTTTTCTGCTCTAAATTCCCCATAAATAAGTGAAATGATCTTGTTCCCACCCTGACTCCAAGAATTCAAAGAGTTTTCAATTCCTATGCCACCCATCAAGTCAAAATCCATTTTTCTCACCGGTAGTACCATGGATGAATTGTTTATAAAGCTATAAAGCCTTTTCGGTTTGAAGAGGTTCCCTTTGTTATGTGTGACTGAACAGCAAAACCAAATGCACATTTCAAAATTACCTGTTCAATAGGTCATGTGGGTCAGAAAATGGGCTAATTCAGTCACTTGGAATTGTTCTTGGCCAACAAACACAGAAGAATTATGGGTTTTGTCTGACAATATTGTATGTCATAAAGATTGGGTAGCATGACAATAAATTTCTACTGTGCCTTTCCTGCTAGAGAAGGTGAAGCCATCAACAACAGACACTCCAAGCACCAGACCACCAGATATGCCAGTATCTGCTGTCTAAACAAATACTCCGAGTTTTAGACCAATATTTTCACTAAAGATGTCTGCCATGTCTAATAAAGTCAGTCCACACAGTAGAGACAAGATCACTAATGGTAAACAATAGAATTTCTAAAGCCTTCAGAAACCATGTCTCATTCCTGACTCTGCAGTTTTTTTAACTTATTTAACTTATAGCCTCACATTTTTAAGTTGAATGGTTTAAGTAATACATGGGTCTGAAATCCAAAATGTGCCAAAACCTCAAAATTTTAATCACTGATAGGACACCAAATATAAGAATAATAAGGGTAGAGAAAAGAAGAAATCCAGATCAAAGGCACAGAAAATATTTTCAACAAAATCACAAAAATTTCTCTAACTGAAAAAAGAAAATGCTTGTCATGATACAAGAAGCACACAGAATACCAAATACACTGACCCACAAAAGAAATTTCCCTTAAAATGCAAATAAAAACTACTTCGAGATTTTATCTTATACCTGTCAGAGTGGCCAAGCCCTATAACACAAGTGATAGTTCATGCTGGTGGGAGAGGAAGCTTATACAGCCACTATGAAAATCAGTATGAATCTACCTCAAGATCTAGCTATGCCACCTGAGCATATACCCAAAGGACACTTCCTATCATGAGGACAGTTGTTCAGCCATGTTCATTGCTGCTTTATTAATAATGGCCAGAAATTGGAAGTGAACTAAATGCCCTTCAACAGAAAAATTAATAAAGAAGACATGATGTTTTATAGAGTGGAGTATGACTCAGCTGTTATAAAAATGGCAGCATGAAATTTGAAGGCAAATGGATGGAATTAGAAAAAAATTATTCCAAATGAGGCAACCCAGACCCATAATAAGTGGACTGGGAGGATCCAGTGTCAAGGGAGAAAGAAGATGAGATAGAGGGAGGGAATTTGGGAGATCCAGCTGGAATTGAGGAGCATTTGAGGGATTGTATGGAAACTTAGTGCAAAGAAACTTCCTGAAATATATAAAGGTGATCTTAATGAAATCTCCAATTAATGAAGGAGATAAAAAGCAAAATTGGTCATTTCTTGTCACCAAATGAAGCTTCCAGTATTCGGACTGGGTTGTATCCTATTTAGCTGTTTGCCAAAGAGGTCCCATGGAAATCCCAGAACCACTCAGGCTATTGCTAAGACAAAAAATTGCTCTCTGCAAACTGACAGAAATGCCTCACTGTTGACGATAACACACAACTCATTGAACATAGAGAAGCTAGCTAGTGTCTATATAGAGCCTTCACCTCTATGATCTAGTGTCTTTGGTACAGGAAGGACTCTGAAGGTTAGCAAAAGAGAAACATAAACACCAGCCTATCCCCAAAATCATTGATCTACAACCCTGCTTGTAAAATATGCTAGGATAATGGTGGCACAAAACTTGTGACAGTAACCAACCAAGTTATGATTTGATTTAAGGCCCACTCTACTAGATAGAACCCATACTTGATACTGCTCTGATGACTAAGAACCAGAGATTAGATATCTCAGAGACTTGGGGTAAAACCAAATATTACTTGTCTTTAAAAAAAAAAGGAACAACAAAATAACTCTTAATGATATTCTGCTATACTCATTTATCTGTGCCTTACTCAGCCAACATCAGGGACGCTTCCTCCTGCAGCAGATAGGAACAAATACAGATACCCACAGCCAGACAACATGCAGAGAGTGAGACCTTGGAACACACATCTTTAAATGAGATATCTCCATGAAATTCCTTCCCTCAAAGCTCAGGGAATCCTGTGGAAGAGGGGGCAGAAAGAGTGTAAGAGCCAGAAGGAGTGGAAAACACCATGAGAACAAGGCCCTCTAAATCAACTGAGCAGAGCTCCTATGAACTCACAGAGACTGAAGAAGTAAACTCAGGGCCTATGTGTGTCTGCACTAAGTCATTTAACATTTCTATGGGACTCCTGAATGGGTGAATGAGTGGTTCTCTAATTCTTTTTTTATTATTATTATTTATTTAATTTATTCAGATTACAACTCAATTGTTATCCCATCACTTGTATCCTCCCGTTCCTTCCTCCCTCCTTCTTTCACCCTATTTCCCCCTAGGCCTATGACTGAAGGGGACCTCCTCCCCCACTATATGGTCATAGGCTATCTAGTCTCATCTTGGTAACCTGTTTATTCTTTCTTTGAGTGCCATCAGGCCTCCCCACCAAGGGGAGGTGGTCAAATACAGGGCACCAGGGTTCATGTCAGAGTCAGTCCCCACTCTACACATAACTGTGGAGAATGCCCTGTCCATTGGCTAGATCAGAGTAACTGTGGTATATTTACACTATGGAAATCTACTCAGCTATTAAAAATAAGGTTCTCTAATTCTTGTGACTACTCTTGGGGCTCTTTTTTTCCTTCTTCCTTTTCCTTCACATCCAACTTTGATGTGATGGGTTTTGTTTTATTTTATTATATTTTATTTTGTTACATTTGGTTGTTACTTCTTAGAAGCCTGTTTTTTCCTAATGGAAGACTGAAAGGGAGTGGATCCAGAGTAAAGGAGAGGTTGAGAGAAACAGGGAGGAGTAGAGGGAGAGGAAACTGCAGTCAAGATATATTTATAAAATAATATATTTTTAATAAAGGAGGAAAATAAATTGCCCTGTGCACATAATGATCAAAACACTAAAGATACAGAACAATGAAAGATTATTAAAAGCTTCAAGGGAAAAATACCAAGTAACACGTAAAGAAAAACCCATGAGAATAGCAGCTGGTTCTTCAGTGAAGACTCTAAAATCCAGAAGGGCCTCAACAGATGTTCTACAAACTCCAAAGAAACTACAGATGCCAAGCCAGAATACTATACCCAGAAAAATGGTCAATCACAATGGATGGAAACATTCTATGATAAGCCAAATTTAAACAATATCTGTCTATAAATCCAGTCCTACACAAGGCATTAGAAGAAAAATGTAAAGATATTAACTATACCCAGGAAAACACAGTAAATAAATAATCCCAGGCCAGCAAATCAAAAGAAGGGACAAAGCTAACACTACTACCACCACAACAAGAAAATAATAGGAATTAACAAATATTAATAATTGATGCTTCTCAACATCAATAGTTTCAATTCCCCAGTAAAAAGACACAGAATAATAAAATTAATGTGAAAATGAAAGACCCCCGAAGAGAGACCCTCACTCAAGCCTCGGGATGGCACGCACCCAAAGACACACAAATGACCGTCTTGCTGTAAACGTATGAGGTAGTTTATTGGCAGAGCTCCGGGTCGACACGTATCTCACGCAAGAGACAGAGGGGTCGACCCAGAAGCCCAGGGGATGTTTTGGCGCGGCCACACATGATTGGTTGTTTCAAACATTAGAACATCAGCAAATTGTGTAGGCAGATCTGGGGTAAGGTTGGACTTAGTCACACGGGAGCAGTCCTCAGTTTCTGTTTCCTCGGAACCCGAGGGTAGATGTTTATCTGAGCTAACAACACATCTGGTTAAACTCAAACGTGGAACATTATGTGTGGGCCTCAAAGGGGATTAAGCAAACACTATAAGATTGGATGAGGGGTCTTGGCTCATTACTTACTCGATCATGTCCGGTACCTGTTTCTCTCAGGAATTTGTCCTTGTGTACCCTCCCTATCTTTTATGGCCAGCAGGTCCCTGGAACACTCAATAGGTCTTTATTTCCTAACTTTGTGACTTATCATCTGGGGCCTTGGGCTAGCAAACCTGCTGACCTGCATCTCAACTATTTGGGCTTATGAGTTAGAAAGCTCTGCTGTTCTGGTTGCTTTAATGCTAATTAAAAATTCTCTCTCTCAAAAACAGGATCCTAACTTGTGCTCTATTGATGAAACCCAGCTTAACACCAAGGATAGACATCACTTCAGAGTAAAAGGATAAAAAAATATTTTCCAAGCAAAATGAACCTAAGAAGAAAGCTGGTGTTTCCATTTTAATATCTGACAAAATAGACCTCAAACCAAAACTAAAAAAAGAGATAAAGATACTATATGCACATCAAAGGAAAAAGTATGCCAAGAGGACACTGAAATTCTTAAGATCTTATTCAACAAACACAAGGGCACCCAAGTTCAGAAAAAAAAAAAAAAAAAAACCACTACTACAGTTGAAATTATATATTTACCCTCACACTGAGAGTGGGAAACTTCATAGTCCACTCTCACCAATAGACAGGTCATCCAGAAAAACAACTAAACAGAGAAATTTTAGAGCTAAGAGATATTATAAACCAAATGAGCCTAACAGATATTTATAGAACATTTCACCCAAACACAAAATAGTATTCCTTCTTCTCCGCACTTCATAAAAGTTTCTCCAAAATTAACCATATATTCAGTCACAAAGCAATTCTCAACAGACAAAAGAAAATTGAAATACCCTACATTCTCTGACTACTATAGATTAAAGCTTCATACAAACCACAGCAAGATTACAAAGGCATGAAAACTGAAAGACTCAGTACTGAATGAAAAACAGATCAAGACAGAAATTAAAAATCTTCTATAATTAAATGAAAATGTATATACAACATAACAAAATTTATGGGGCACAATGAAAGTGACTCTAAGAGGAAAGCTCATAGTACTAAGTGCATGCATAAAAAATTGGGGAGAGCTCATGCTAATAACTCAGCAGAATACCTAAAAGTTCTAGAACAATAAGAAGAAATCATATCACAAAGAAGCAAAAGGTAAGAAATAGTAACACTCAGGGCTGAAATAAACAAAATAGAAGCAAACAATACAAAAGACTAAATGAAGCAGAAAGTTGGTTATTTGAGAAAATAAAAAGATTGAAAAACTCTTATTTGAATTAACTAAAGGCCAGAGAAAGAATATTCAAATTAACAAAACTAGAGCTGGAAATGGGGCCATAACAACAGACACTGAGGAAATTAGGAGAATTATAAAGGCATATAATAAACCCAAATTGGAAAATCTATGAATAGCTTTCTTAATATATACAACTTACCCAAGTTAAATCACAATCAGATAAAAAATTTAAACAGACCCATAACCCTTAGTGAAACCGAACTAGTAATTAAAAGTGTACTAACTTTGAAAAGGCCCAGGGCAAGTAAGAAGCCAGAATAGTAAGGCTGCAAGAACAGAAAGTGTAAGCCCAGAGCTGAGCTGTCTAAATGGCCTCAGCACCTTGGGACCTAGGGTAGGAAGTTCACTGCTGCAAACACAATTAGATCAAAGGTATAAACTTTAAAGATAGAATTTTAGGGGCAAGAAGAAAATGTCCTTTCAAGGTGCACAATGATCTCACACTTTCACCTTTTAGAATTAAAGGTTTAGAAGCACTGTTCCAGCACCCATAGATCCCATAACTAACATCTTGTCTAGCTTCCATGTCTGCCTAGTGATTTATTTCACTAATTCTTTCTTGAAGGTCACAGGAGTTGGTTCAAATTTCTTTCTGTAATTACAAATAACTCCAGCCTTTATTAATCATCGTAGTGCCCACTCAAATCATGTATATTGAAGCAGGTACCAAGTGATCTGAATTCTATTCTGAGACTTCCCAATTTCCAGTGGGCTGAGGAAATCCCATCAGCCCCTTGGCCTGCTGAGGACATCTCTACTCTGGCTCAGTTGCTTTAAACAAGTTCTGAAGGGCATGGTTAATAGCAACCCCATGCAGGAAGTTCTACTGCTCAGAGATGAGGATTTGTGTAGGTGGAAGGCCAGGCAACAGCTCAATAAAATACAATACTAGGTTATTATCTAATGATGCCTAAAAGACATCTATGAGAGAATTGATAAGAGTCACATCAGGCTCTGCGACCCACACACTGGTGGGCAAGACTAAGCTTGAAGATTATCATGTTGAGAGAAAGTCTCCAGTATGGAGGATCTGCCTTCCCAGAGTTTTCAGTTTTAGAGAATCAGAATTAGCTTAAATTAAGGTTTTAAGATGAGATTCTGTTTCCAGAAGCTTCCATCAAGTAAATCCCTGAAGAGCAGACCCGAGACTGAAGGGGGGAATGACAAGGTGTAAGATATTGCATAAACACAGGCAGGAGTGTAGGAAGGAGTATAAGCTTTGTCACAGGTGAAAGCAGTCTTGGTAGGTTATATACCCTTGGACACACCATGGATACCTTGAGATAGACTGGGTGGAGCCATCCTGGGCCTGGAATTCAGAAAGCAGACCTGGGGACTCCACCTGGACTATTGTTTTTCTAATCAACCCTCAATGGGAGAAGGAGACTGCCCTTCGCACATGAGACAGGCAGGCAGAGAGGAGAGAGGGGCAGCAGGGAGACTGAGCTTGAGTGGAAGGAGGATCAGTGAACAGGCCGGACCAGCATGCAGGCCAGAGACACCTAGGGACTCATCCCATGGAACGAATACAGGAAGGTTCACTCTTTTTTCCCTTTAACCTTTTTTCCCTCTTGTGTAAGCTAGTTGGGTTGTATAATAAAGTTTAATTGTTAAGAAACAGAGCCTACACAGGAGGCTTACTGATGCCCCACATGACAGCAGTCCTTCAATGTACTGAAATAGCGTGGATGGTGGGCTGGAAGTGTGTTTACTAATTAATCGGCCTGACTGGCCATCTGAATAGCTGGTGGCCCCTCACATGGATGGTGAATCCTGGGCCTCCCAAATTCTTCTGTTATCTCTCCTTTCATTGACTGACTTGTTATGCTATCCACATGGTTAAGGGCAGACCTGGATGAGCTGACAGGCAGTATCAAGCAGCTTTAGGGATGAGCTGTTATCCTGCCTTGAATTCCTGTTGAAGTGAAGAGAGTAATTGTTTCCCAATCTTCAGTGGATTTCAAAGTCATCATTGAAAGATCACTATGACTTAAAAACACACATACACACACAAACAAAAACAAAAACATGATGCTAGAAAACTGTTTGAAATATGCTAGTAAAAGGGGCCAAAAACTGCCTTCTCATATTCCCCTTTGGGAAAGGGGCTGCCCTTTCACACAGTACACCAGATCCATCTATAGGCTTCCTGGGGACAAATGGGAGATCCTCTCAGAGGCCCAGAGAGTATAACTATAACTGCTTTCCTCACCTCCCTTCTTTTCTATTGTTCCTACCCTTACCCAGTGGATAAAAGAGAAAGATAGACAAAGAAAGAAATGAGGATAAAGCCTAGCATGCAAACAGCCCCAGCTGGCACACCCCAGGCTAGAAGAATAACAGCAGGAGAGGCAGGCTGTGTCTAGTCTGCATCTCATCAGTCATGCTCTTCTTTCTACACTAAATGGTTTGACTGTATTTGCAAGCGTAAGAAAATCTACAATGGGATGGAAAGAAAAGAAGGTACTTAAAACGTTTGTTTTAAATCTAAACAATGAAGGCCAGTTGCCTTCCCAATGCTGGGATGTAAATGGGAAAAGGCAATTCAAGGAATAGAGCTTAATTTGGCTCACAGATTGAGGGTACAGCACATCATGATGAGCACAGTGGCAGGAGTGTGAGGTGGCAGGTTATTCTGTGTCCTGAGGCAGGAAGCAGAGAGAGTTGAGTACTGACACTCTGCCAGCTTTCTCTCCTTCACTCCAGGACCCCAACTCTGTGGATGGTGCCACTCACTCTCACAGCTGATTCTTCCTCTTCAGTTAATTCTTTCTAGAAATACCTTCACCAACATATATAGAGGTGTCTCTGCCAGATGATTCTAAATCCAGTCAAGTGAACTCAGTGCTTTCTATCCCAAGTGCTCACCAGTAGAAACTCACTGGACACTGAGCTAGTTCCCAAATATGAGTGCATTAAAGCAATGGCAAAACAGGAATATCTGGGTAAATCCTTGTGAGCACAGGGTACTAAATCTCAGGATATTGAAAGTAACCAAAATTGTATTTTGACTAGTTCTTGTTTCCTCTTCAATACCTAAATTATTATGTTTTTAAAATTATCATTAAATTTTTAGTAATTAACTTTGTCATTGAAAATTGTGGAGGTATGACCCTATTATGAGTATATTTATTTCAAAGGTATAGGTAAGCCTAGTACTGAAGACTGAATCTGAAATGACCCCTATACTGGTTAGTTTTTTTCAACTTGAAACAAACTAGAGTTACCTGGGGAAAAGGAACACCAGTCAAAGATTTGTCTCAATAGACTGGCCTGTGAGTATGTCTATAGGGCTTCCCCACCACCACCACGGGGTTAAATGAGCCTTTATTAGAAGGAGGCGGGGGCATGTCTGCAGAGGGTGATGCCTGCAGAACAAAGGTTTAAATTAAAGTCCCTAACTGTGTGGTATCACAGGAAGCCAGGGGTGGATCGGGAAGCAACAGTGACCAATCATTGCAGACATGCAGCAGGCTGCCCGTGCATGCCACCATGCAGGACACACACACAGCTGCTTCTGCCTTTAGCCATGGAACGAATTGTTAATAATTGTCATGAGAGCTCCCAGCCCACTGCCACCCCTGGCCAAGTGGCCTTAGGTTATATAAGAAAGCAATCTGAATAAAGCATGGGAACAATGCAGGGAATAGCTTGTCCCCATAGTTCCTGCTTCCCTCGATGATGAACTATGACTTATAAGATAAAATCAACCTTTTCTTGCTGCTGGTCATAGTGATTTTCATAGCAACAGAAAGCAAATGAAGACAAACCCCAAAGATCTAAGAATTTAAAAGCCTAAGCTTTTGGGGGGGCACACACCTTTAATCCCAGCACTTGGGAGACAGGGGTAATCGGAGCTCTGAGTTCAAGGCCACCCTGGTCTACAGAGAAAGTTCCAAGACAGGCAAGGCTACACAGAGAAACCCTGTTTCAGGAAGAAATGACCCCAGTGATGAAGGGGCAATGGGATTGTGGGGTCTGAATGAGAAATGTTCCATATCTTTGGCACTTGAATACCTAGTCCTGAGAAACTGTAAAATTGTAAAATTATAAAATGTAAGACCTGAGGCTTCTCCCAGTTCTTGTTACTGCTAGCCTCAGGAGTTCCACCCTAGTTCCCAGAATAGCTACATGCAAGCTCCCCACTATCAAAGGTCTCATACAGTTTCTAGTAACCGCCCTAGGGACTCACACCCAAGTCCTCACAAGAGGTCTCCCAACGCCAATGTCCATGTGGTCTAACTTGATAAGCAACCCCCCCCCCCCGCTTTGTGGTTTTAGCCTTTAAAAACTAGCCTGTAACAGCTACTCGGGGTCCTTCACCTCCCGAGTGCTGAGGGACCCTGACATATCAACAATTGGGACTTCTGATGTGTCAGTAATAAATTTTACCTATACATCCAGCCTGGGTGACTTGAGTGGTCTCTCGCGGCGACCCCCTTCCTGAATTGGACTCTAGGGTCCAACAGTCCTCAGTTGCTTGCACTGTTTGGGGGATGTTTAAGAGATGTCATGTTGTTAGAGGAAATTTGTCATTGGAGGTGAGATGTGAAAGTTTTAAAGACAAATGTCATTTTCAGTTCACTGTTTCTGCTTCATGCTTGTGGTTAAAGACGCAAGGTCTCAGCTTGTAGATCCACATATCATGCCTACCACTTTCCCATTGTAGACTCTTATCCCTTTAGAACCATAAGCCCAAATAAACCCTTTCTCCTACGAGTTGCCTTAGTAATGGTGTTTTATCACAGCAATGAAAATAACTAATACAAGAATCTTAAGTAGGTGTGGCTAATGGGAGGTGTTCAGGACATGAAGAATGTGTAGTAATGAAAGATACTGCACAGCCCCATCTCTTCTCTCTCATTTCCCATCTACAATGAGATAAGCAGTTGCTCCTCTATGAGTCCTGCCATGACAGGCTGCTTCAAACATGCACAAGTACAGTGGGCCAGGTGATGCTGCCTGGGAAGACATGAACTAGAATGAATGTTCTTTTAAAAATTTATCGTAGGTGTATGTTACAGCAATGTAAAGCTGACTCCTACACCTACAAAATTGAAAAGACAGAAGAGAAATACAAATAAATGTAACTCCGTGATTAGGTGTTCTTTCCTGCACCTCGATGATGAGCTAGCACTTCCCACAGAGACTCGTTCACCCAAAAAACTACATCCAAAGTTCAGGGAAATTCCAATAAATCCCAGCAAGGCCACTTAGGATAGGGAAACAGGTCCCCTTTTGTCTCTGCCAGGAACATAGGACATGAAGATGCATATTTAGTACAGAAAAAAAATCCCCAAAACAAAAAGGAACAATTCATCTTTTTCCAGAGTCTAATCTCTGAGATATGAGGGCTATCAAATTTTCATGCTATCCCCAAAAGTTCCTATCCCAGTGTTTGTAGACCAAGACACAGTGATAGCCATGGAAGGATAAGAAAGTGCTGGTTATTCCAAGGGAGGGTGCCAACTCTGTCTCTTGCTCTTAGGCAACAGAAACTTTGGAATCTAGAACTCTCGGACTGCTTCAGAGTAACTACTCCTTGCACTGAGCCATTGAGATGTGAGGAGTTAATTGCTGCTAAGACACATCATGTCAAATTTATTCTGATTGATATACCCAGTGAGTCTAGTCATCAAAAACTAGACCAACAAATATCTCTGGAAGATTCTGGAAGACCAACAAATATCTACTTCCTGCCTCTCATTACTGGAAGACACTGAGTGCCCAAAGTGTCCCTAACCATAAAGTCAAGGGAACCAAACACAGAGATATGGTGGGATAGGTGCAGGTGGCACAATAGTGTTAGTAAATAGCGCCCCAATCTGGTTACATAGGTAAATGTGCCTGCAAGTAAAGGGGCAATCTTCCTTAATACAAGCTTATTGAAGCTGGTCTGTGCAAAGCATCTCTGTATGTTTTTGTTTTATTTGGTTTTTAAGTGAATAAATAGCTACTCATATATAAACATCCATGCATGAGATATAGGTCAAGCAATGCATGGGTGTGCTTTCTGGTTTGCAATAACCCTCCAAGGCATCATCATCATCATCGTCGTCGTCATCATCATCATCATCATTATTACTATTGTTGCCTCCATTTTATAGATAAGAAAACTAAGACTCTGAAATGTTCAATAATCGCACATGTCTCAGTCAGTATTCTATTGCTGTGAAGAGACACCATGATAACAGCAATTCTTATAAAGGAAGACATTTCATTTTGGCTTGCTTACAGTTTCACAGGTTTAGTCCAAATTTCATGGCAGGGAGCATGGTGGCATACAGGCAGTCATATCTCTGGAGAAAGACCTGAGAGTTCTACATTAAGATCTCCAGGCTGCATGAAGAGAGAGTCTGGAGCTTGGAATGGAAAACCTCAAAGCCCATCTCTAGTAACATACTTCCCCCATCAAGGCCATACTTTCTAATCTTTTCAAATAGTGCCTAAGTGTTTAAATCTATGAGCTTATGGGGACCATTCTGATTCCATCCACCACAACATGGGAGGCTAGGATCCCCAATCTCTATAAGTGCAAACGAGTCATAAGAAGAAAATTAGAAGCCTCATGCCACCCATGATAGCCACTTTGTCACCTCTACCCTTACTAATAGCTTTTTTGCACACAGGTATTTCTGCAGATAACCTCCTCTCTTGGCATGCAAGTTGGGAGGTGAGAGTCCCCTGCACACATCATGAAGATAGCCACTCAGCTAAATCTAGAATAAGCCATGACAGGCATTTCCCTGCCTGAAAGGCAGCTTTATTTCTGCTCCAGCAGGTGCCTTAATGTCTTCTTTCATTAACTTATCAATGTCCTGCATAAGATGGCAATGCGTACTCTGAAAAATTATTAAGATAAATCTTGAAATGACACGCAAAAGGCCATTGGGTGTAAGTCTAATTTCCCAAGGTGTTTGATGGGCAAAGCCAGTTTTCAAATTTTTCAGCTGTCTCCCCATAAGTCTATGCTCCTATAAACAGTTTAAAAACATGTTAGGAAATGAAATGATGGTTTCTAAACAATAGTGAGAGTCAACTAACCAGATGTGCTTCCTTTTGACTAAGAACTAGAATTAAAGAGGTGCAACATTCAACAGGGATTTGTTTGGCAACCACTATGCACCAAAAAGTATGTCCTTTATTTGATGTGCTTTGCCAGATGCAAAGATCCTGAGGGGTGGCTGGTATCACCCCAGTGTTACTGGAAGGGAACAGGAGTGACTTACCTAAGTTTATCGATATTTTGGATTCAAAAAAAGAGTGCAGCAGGAAAAATAGTTCTCCTGACTTTCTGTGCTCTGGTTCATGGGAAAGCCAGGCTGTATACTTGAAATGTCAGAGCCAGAATTGAAGACAAAAGAGATGTACCATATTTTCTGGCATATAAGATGGCTAGGTGTATAAGACAACCCCCAACTTTTCCAGTTAAAATGTAGAGTTTGCTTGCATATAAGACTACCCCTTGACTAACTTTCACATGAACTCTGGTGCTCCATATTTGACCATGTCCCCTTGATGGTGAGTCCCGGTGGCACTCAAGGGAAGGATAGAAGGCTACCAAAAAGAGACTTTATATCCTATGATTATATACAAAGGAAGGAGGTCCCCCTCAGTCACAGTCATAGGGGAGGGGAATAAGGTGAAAGTGGGAGGGAGGGAGGAAGGGGAGGATAGAAGGGATGGGATAACAATTGATGTGTAATATGAATGAATGAATGAATGAATGAATGAATAAATAAATAAAAGACTACCCCTCTTCTGATGCACACTCTGTGCAGCAGACTTGGGAATATGTCTATTTGCAGGAAGGGCACAGATAACAGATATATAGCCCCACTATATGCACCAGACATATGAAGAAAGGGGAAGCAAGCTGTAGGTGAGTACTCTGTACATATGACAACCCTAAACTTTGGCACAGTTTTTTCAGGTTTAAAAAGTCATCTTATACACCAGAAAATATGGTACTTCTTGGCCCATATTCACAGTAACATTCTTTCAGTGGATACCTCAGAGCTCCATCCTCTTTCCCCTGAGAAAGTTGGGAGTAGTTAGGCAAGGACATAATAGAAGAGGCCCAGGTACCTTCTTATCTCATTCTGAGGACAAATGCACTTTCTTCAGAATTAATATGAAAGTGAGAAATATGAGGTGTGGCATTTCAGTGTTGCCTCCTTACTGAAGGCACAGGTACTCTGCCAAAGTGTCAAGAAGGTGAATCCAGTATTCTATGTCCCATACATACCTGCTCTCCATGAAGGATCCGATGCTGTTGCCTTCTTCCTATGCCATGGAGGGGCTTAGAAGCAGAAACCTCTCAGTAACTCCTTGGATGGCATAACTAAGCCTTGCCAGTGTGAGTGTATTTTTGGTTCACTGACCCTGCCAAAAGTCAGTATTTATCCATTACACTCTACCTGTGTGAACAAGATGAATTCTAAGTGGGCACTACCCCAGCCCATCCAGCAAGATCACTGTGTTGGAAAGTTTTATGTCAACTTTACACAAGCCAAAGTAATCTGAGAGGAAGGAACCACAATTAAGAAAATGCCTGTATAAGATCCAGTTGTAGGGAATTTTTAAAATTAGTGATTGATGGGGTCATTGTGGGTAATGCCATCCCTGGACTGGTGGTCCTGGATTTTATAAGAAAGCAGTCTGAAAAAGCAATCAGGAACAAGCCAGTAGACAGCATCCCTCTGTGGCCTCTGCCTCCATGTTCCTGCCTTGTTTGAGTTCTTGTCTCAAATAAACCCTTTCCTCTCTAACTTGATGTTTGGTCATGAAATTTCATCACAGTAATAGAAACACTAACAAAGAGAGTCATGCAGTATACTCCTTATATGACACTGCCCTCTGGGTGTGATGTGACCATTGACCTCTTGAATCTCTGAACTGTAATTACCATACAAAGCCTTTCCAGTATTAAGTCAATTACCATTCCATCCTGTGGGATTGCTTGTGAGGTCTCACACCTCCCTATGAACATGGAGACAATTAACAGTTGCTAGAAGAGATACAGAGACATTTCTTCAGTGGTATAGCCACTCTCCTAAGTTTCCCATGCTTCCATATCCCTTATCCATGCTCCTGTAAGTAACTCTAATTATATTCATTGGTTCTCCTCACAGGTGAGTGCTTCTTCAGTCTGACAATAGAGCCTTATCTCTGATTAACATTTATCTCCCTAGGAAAAGTTCACACACATATGTTATATTAATAGCACTGCTTTTTTAAAAGCCACAGTAATGCAGGCCCCAAAACTGCCTAAGCATTTGGCAAAGAACTATGAGCCTGGGTAAAGACTAGAGGGGAAACAACATTTATCAGACACACAAGAATATCCAGAGCCCTCTCCTCTTTCTCTTTCTCTCTCCCTACATTCATTCACCAACAAACACTTGTTGTAAATGTGATAGACTCTGCCAAAGGTAGCTAACAATGAACAATAGGCCAACCCCACGTCTGTCATAATGAGTGAGTTCACCCAGAAGCAAAAAGAGACAAATGGTATATACTCACTTATATTGAGACACTAGCCCAAGGGGACATCCTATTGGGACTTTAGGTGAGAGAAGCATGGGGGAATGGGGAAATAGAAGGATCCAGAGGGTCCTAGAAACCTACAAGAAGAACATTAATATGGGAAGATCTGGGTCCTGGGGTCCCACTCAAACTATGGCACCAGCCAAGGAAAATATAGGCAGTAAACTTCGAACCACTACCCAGACCTAGCTGATGGACAGGACATTCTCCACCATTGAGTGGAGAGTGAGGTCTGACTTTCGTACAAATTCTGGTGCCCCATTTTTACCACATCCCCTGGATGGGGAGGCCTGGTGGCACTCAGAGGAAGGATAACAGGTCATTAAGAAAAGACTCGATACCCTACGAGCATATACAGGGGGAAGAGGTCCCCCTCAGTCACAGATATAGAGGAGGGGAGTAGGGGGGAAGTGGGAGAGAGAGAGAGAAATGGGAAGGTACAAGGGATGAGCTAACAATTGAGATGTAATATGATTAAATTAATAAAATATTAATTAAAAAAGGACATTTTAAAAATGAAAAAAGAACATCACCTAGTTCTTAAAGTGTTATTATATTTAACTATTCATAGAAGCTTTTACATAAAGTCACCAAAACAATAAAAGGGGCTTGTGCCTGTGGCATAGGTTTTTTGAAATTTTCTGCAAAAATGAAATGTTGGCTAACATACCAGTTGTTGTGGCTAACTCTGTTTGCCAACACACATCAGAAAAGAGAACCTCAAGTGAGAAGTTGTCACCATCAGATTGGTCTGATGGTATGCCTGTGGGTCATTTTCTGACAGCTAACTGAGGTAGGAGGCAACAATCCCTGCATAAATAGGTCTGGGTTATAAGAAACAGCTAAACACGAGTAAGAGAGCATGTCAGTAAGGAGAATCCCACTATGTCCTCTGTTTCAGTTCCTGCCTCCAGGTTCCTGCTGTGAGCTCCTGTCCTGACTTCACTTCATAATGGATTGTCACCTGAAAGCAGAAATTAAGCTTTTCCTTCCCCAGTTGGTTTTGATCATAGTGCTTATCAGAAACAGAAAGCAAACTAATACAATAGTAAAGTTGTGATCAGTCTCAGATGCTCAACAAACACACCTGCATGAAACAGACTCTTGGAGTAGAAGGAAATATTAATTCCTAAATATAAGTTGGAGGAGACTGCTTATGGAGGGACCACTCTTCTAAAAGAGATAGCTGCAGAGAATGATAAATTCTTTTCTATCAAGATTTAAAAAATGATACTGATCAGAAGTATATCAAAACTATTTTAACAAATTATATACACCATGGTTTTCTCTGTAGGTACTCAAGCAGCATGGAGACAGCCCTCAGAGACACACTAGAGGAAAGAAGCTAGGTACATGCATACATCACCCAGAAGTGCTCCCGAAGTGCAGATACTATACCATAAAGTTTTTTTGACCATAGAAAGGGGCTTGTGAGTCTCAGCATCTATTTTGGTCCACAGCTTGGTGGAGTCTCTCAGGGGGCAGCTTTTCTACACTCCCATCTGCAAGCAGAGCAGAGTATCATTAATAGTGTCAGTGGTTGACTCTCTCCTGTGGGATGGGGTGGGTCTTTGGTTGGGCCAGGAATTGGTTAGACATTCCCTCAATCTCTGCTCCATCTTTATCCCTGCATATCACATTTTGGGTTGCAGTCACACATTGGGCAAAGTGTAGGGAGTCTTGTGGAAAAGTGTGAGAAAAGATAGAATAACCTGGAGGTGACAGGAGCTTCACAAGAAGACCAACAAAGCCAACTAACCATGGCCCAGAGGGGCTTGAGGAGACTGAAGCATCAGGAAAGGACCACGCATAAACCGGCCCCAGGCCCCCTACATAGATGAAACCAATGGGCAGCTCAGGCTTCATGTGGGTCCCTAGCAAGGAGTGGGGCTGTCTCTGACATGGACTCTATTTCCTGCTCTTTGATCCCTTCCCCCTGGTGGGGCTGCCTTACCAGGCCACAGGGGAAGAGGATTAGCTCAGCCCTAATATGAATTGATGGTGGGGGTGGGGGTGAGGTGGGATCCTCCTCTCTGAGGAATATGGAAGGGAGAAAGGGGCAGAGGGAAGGAGGGTGGTACTGGAAGGAAAGAAGGGAGGGGGCTATGATCTGGATGTAAAGTAAATAAAGAAATACAATTTAAAAACAACAAAACAAAAATACTGTTAACCAAGATGACTATTTTAATGGAGAAATAAAATTTCATTTCATGACAAGCATTAAAAAAAAGAATAAAGGAAAGAAAGGGATTTGTGGTAGCAGAAGGGCCTTGTCAGAATTCTAAAAGCCTGACTAGCTTCATTTCTTGGACTGGGTGGATGTGTTCACTTTGGAGCTTTCTCTGCGTTCTGCACTTGCCATGCATTTTTAGAAACCTACTGCTTTAGGACTGAGAGCCAACAGGGCAGCAGACATGTGTCTGCATTTGTAGCTCTCACATAATCTGCCCAGAGGTTCCTGTAAAGGAGACAAAGGCAGTTTTCTCCCATTTTTATTCTTTAAGAACACAAACACATTCATGTAGCTGAGCAACTGACCTAAAAAAAGAAAAAGCTCCTGTCCACAAGGCTCACTTTCCTGCCACCTGTTAAGCATTGGCCCATGTGGCACTTTGATGCACAGAACGCAAGATGAAAGAATACTGGATTTCAAGTTTCAGTCAGACCCTGAGACATGATGTCCATCTGTTCTCCATTAGCCAGTGTTCCTCAGAAAGGGATAGCACATTGGGAAGAATGGACTGGCCCTTCCATTTGTAGAGGAAATCCCCAGGATCTTTGAAACTGGTTGAAATGATCTAGAAGATGCTCTAGGGAAACAGAGGTCAGTGGAGGGTCTAAGTAAAAACCTTAGCCTGAAGCTGTTAGCTGCTGTCAGGTAATGAGGAAAAAATTAAAGCAGCTCTATTTATCTGCCTTGTTCTCAGGTTGTTAGTCAGTACAACAGATTCAAACAGACCCGGAACTGAGGCCAGCTCAGCCTGCACAGCAGCTGTCTGGTTAGGGGCAAGTTGCTCATAGCTGAGTCTGTTCTTACAACTTCAAAAAGGCTAATAAGCTATGCTGAAGCGAGTGATTTGAGGAGCCAATGTGTAACTAGTGGACTGGTGTAATAGTTGGCAGATAGCATGCGATTCATAAAGGATTTATAGATGTAATGTTCCTTTGAGCTTTTATTTATTCAGAAAATATAAGGAGCAAGAACTGCTCCTGACACTGGGAATACAGAAGACGTGGTGAGGAATGAGGCTGAGCATGTTCTTCCTCCTGGAATTTCCAATCCAGTGAGTGAAGGCAGAAAACCAGGAGCTAAATACACAAACAATATTATTTTCCAAAGTGTAATGAAGAACTGTACAAGAGAAAATATAGGATTTGGACCTCTTTTACAGAGGGGCAGGGAAACTCCGAGAAGGGTGTTTTATCTGAGCCATAAAGATATGAGCAAGCAAATTAAATAGAATAAGGGGCTGTTACAGAGTAGAACATGGAGCCGGGTATGGTGGCACACACCTTTAATCCCAGCACTCGGGAGGCAGAGGCAGGCAAATCGCTGTGAGTTCAAGGCCAGCCTGGTGTACAAAGTGAGTCCGGGACAGCCAAGGCTAACACAGAGATACCCTGTCTCAAAAAACAAAAAAACGAACAACAAAAACAAAACAAAACCAAAAGAGTAGAACATGCAGGAATGGGAACCAATGAACAGAGAGGCAGGGTGGCTGGAGGATAAGGAAAGGATAGTCAGGAAGTGGGGTTGAGAGGAGGCAGGATTCAAATGACGGGAAATGATAAGGAAAGTAAGGGCCACTCCCAGGAAATATGATTCTGAGAGCAAGAGGAAGCTAACTATGATGATTGCTATCAGTTGAACGTTGTTGAGGTGAAACCATGACCAAAAAGCAAGTTGAGTAGAAAGGGTTTATTCAGCTTAAAACATCCATATTGATGTTCTTCACTGAAGAAGTGAGGACAGAAACTCAAACAAGGCAGGAACCTTGAGGAGCTGAGGCAGAGCCTATGGAGGAGTGCTGTTTCCTGGCTTGCTCATTATGGCTTGCTCACCCTGATTTCTTACAGAACCCAGGACTATCAGCCCAGGCATGGCACCACCTACAATTGGCTGGCCCCTCCCACATCAGAAAATGCCCTACAGTTGGATCTTACAGAGACATTTTCTCAACTGAGGCCTCACCACTCCTTTCAGATAACTCTAACTTGTGTGAAGCTGACATAAAACTAGCCAGGACAGGCATGAAATGTGACTTCTACTCTGGTAACTTCACAGTAGATAGTTTTTGGAGAACTTGTAGAAGGATGATTTGAAGAAAAATCACTGAGGTCATTTTAAATCTCTGTTAGCAAATTAGATGCTGGAAGTGGAGAGGAAGGGACAGCAACAGACAAAAGAAAGAGTCTGATGGAAGGAAAACAAGAAGTGAAAGATATGTGACGATATCAAACAGGAGGCTGGAAATATGAGGCAAGAATTCAGAGAAGAGAAAGTCCAAATCGAAGATATAAATATGGAAATTACAGTATAGGTGTTAGATAAAGTATAGGATGTTAAATAAGGTCTCGGTGTGAGGGATGAGTAGGGGAATAAGGCCTGTGCTGAGCCTCTCCAATATTTAGAGGCCAGCCAAGGATGTGAAGTGGCAGTAGCCTACTCCCACGTGCGCATGTGGGTGCAGAGAGAGAGAGAGAGACAGAGACAGAGACAGAGAGACAGACAGAGACAGAGAGGAGTTATTTCTAGACCCAAAGTAGGAAGCTAGTCAGTGCTTAGTGAATGGGGATGAAACTACAAGGAGAGCAGAGCAGTGTTCTGGTGTTATAGCTCAACACTGGGTAACTTGACATGAGTTTTCAGTTATTGTGAACATGAAATGTCTGTCTGAAGCAAGAGAGTAGTAAACTAGGTTGAGGCATGATGTTGAAGTTTTATTTGCTGACCTGAAGTCATTCAGATTCTAAGGGGAAGAGAGCAAAGTGATACAGGTCTCTAGAACCTGGGTTCTTGGTAGACTGCAGAGCCTTGCCTTGTCCAATGTGGCATAGTAAAGACCACTCCTTGGTGGAATCCATATTAGATGACTATCCCTCCTGCAGGCTGTTTGTTTCCAACTGCCTCCCTTGACAAACTTTGTAATAGGTGTGAGGTATCTAACACAGGTTAGCCTTTCTCTACTGATTTTAGCCAAAGTAAAAAAATTTCCACAAGCCACCAATTCTTGAGTGCCTCTGACAACATATGACTTAAGTTGTTTACAGAAAAATTTTCCAGTTCATGGGAAAGAAGTAGTCATTGGAGCTAGGAGTAAAAACAGGAAAGGCAGGGCAGAGTTACAGTGTGGGAGGGCATGTTTTCTAGTGGAGTTGTTTTAGTTTTGCTTTTATTAGATGGGAGGTAGAGGCCATGGATGGAAGATGTCTGCTAACTGTGACATCCCACGTTTCCAAGAAAGAGTCATAAGTTCCTGAGATTTCCCCAGTCCAGGAGCTTCAGTGCTTCACTGCCCTGAGTTCAGTCCCATATACTGAGTTCGTGCTATAGAGCCTGGCTGCAGTTTTCAGGGGCTTCAGGTCCAGATTCTGGAGACTGGGGTCCCATCCTCTGTGGGCCTTTGGATGACCCGAGGCCAGACCAACCTGTGGTCTGCACTGTGTGGACCTCTCTTACCTAAGATTCTTGAGGTCTTATGATCTGTAGCTCCCAGTCAGGTCCCTAAACTCCATCATGCAGATCAGATACAGTGCGTGTTTGGTGCCACCACCTTGCCTAACTTCCTATTTATTCACTTTATATCCCTATCTCACCCTTTCTTCCTCCCCATTAAAGGTTTTAATGACTTCTCATGGGACTCCAGTATTCCTGGGAAACTAGGTTCTTATAAAGAGAGATTACTCTCTGTCCACCTTTGGACATGGCCATTTCTCTTCCTGATTCTCTGCCACATTGTGACACTGTGAAGAAAACCTCTGCCAGGGACAAAATGAATGGGCCTATCTGCATTGGAATTTCCAGCCTTTCAAACTGTGAGTTAAATAAATCAATTTATATATGTTGAACCATCTTTACCTGAGGATGATCTTATTTGATCAGGTGGATAAACGTTTTGAATCCAGCTTGCAAGCGTATTATTGAAAAATTTTGCATCTATGCTCGTAAAAGATATTGGTCTGTAATTTTCTTTTTCTGTTTAGTTTTTTGTGTGGTTTTGTTATCAGAGTAATAGTGTTTTTGTACAAAGAATTTGGAAATTTGTTTCTTTATTTCACACTAATTTGAGGAGTATGAGTATTTGTTCCTCTGTGGAGGTTAGATAGAGTTATACACTAAATCCAGCTGGCCCTGTGCTTCTTTTGGTTGAGAGATTTATAATCACTGCTTCTATTACACAAGAGTCTATGAGTCTGTTTAAATTTTTATTTCATCTTGATTTAACTTTGGTGGAATGTAAATATTAAGAGATTCATTTATTTTTTTAGGTTTTGGTGGAGTACAGATTTTTTTTCTTTTTTTTTTTTTATTAATTTATTCTTGTTACATCTCAATGTTTATCCCATCCCTTGTATCCTCCCATTCCTCCCCCCCCCCCATTTTCCCATTTTTCCCCTCCCCTATGACTGTTCCTGAGGGGGATTACCTCCCCCTGTATATTCCCATAGGGTATCAAGTTTTAAGGTACATCCTTATGAGTTTTGGAATTTCCTTGATATCTGTTGTATATCTTTTTGTGTCTAATTTTATTAGGTTGAATCTTTTTTCTCTGTCTTTTGGATAATTTGAATAAATGTTTGTCAATCTTCTTGATTTTCTCAAAGAACCAATTCTCCATTTTATTGATTATTTCTATAATTGTTGTGTTGTTTTCTATTTCTTTGATTTTAGCCCTGAGTTTAGTTATTTCTTTTCAGGTATTTTCTATTTGTATTATTTTTCTTGTTTTTCTAGAGTTTTAAGTGTGTCATTAAGTTATTAATATGGTATTTCCCATTTTTAATGTAGGTGCTTAGTGCTATGAACTTGCTTCTTAGAACTGCCTTCATTTTGTACTGTAGGTTTAATTCAATTCTTAAAAGTTTTACATTTTCTTATTGATTACCATCTTGACCCACTTTTCAATAAGCAATGAGATGTTCCTCCATTAAATTTGTATAATTTGACCAGTTCTATATCCCATCTTTAATCTGTGGTGGGTCAGATCATATGCAGAATGTTATTCCAATGTTTCTTTATAACTATTGACTTGATTTAGCCTTAATATGTAGCAAATTTGGGGGAAAGTTACATGTGCTGCTGAGAAGAAACTTTATATTTTATTTGGGGCAGAATATTCTATGAGGTTCATTTGGTTTATTATTTTATTTAATTCCAATGTTTCTTTGTTTAGTTTTTGTCTAGATGATATGTCTATTGGTGAGAATGGGATATGAAAGTCACCCACTATCACTGTGTGAGGGTCAATTTGTGATTTTTACCATAGTAGTGATTCTTTATAGTCCTTTTTTGTTTAATTAATTGATTCAGATTACATCTCAATTGTTTTCTCACTTGTACCCACCCATTCCTCCCTCATGCCTGCTTTCACTCTATTCCTTTTGCCTAGGTCTTGACCGAGAGGGACTTCCTCCTCCACTATATGGTCATAGGCTATCTATCAGGTCTCATCTTGGTAGCCTATTTATCCTTTCTCTGAGTGTCAACAGGCCTCTCCATCATAGGGAAGTGGTCAAATATGGGGCACCAGAGTTCATGTCAGAGTCTGTCCCTGCTCTCCACACAACTGTGGAGAATGTCCTGTCCATTGGCTAGATCTGAGTAAGGGTTCAATTTTTACTGCCTGTATTGTCCTGGGTTGTTACAGTAGTTTGAGCAGACCTCCTGGGTCCAGATCCACCCATCATGATATTCTACTGTAGGTTTCTAGGACCCTCTGGATCCTTCTATTTCCCCATTCTCCCATACTTCTCTACCTAGAGTCCCAACAGGATGTCCTCACATCTATCCAAAGCTCCTGGTAAGTGAAGACTTTCATGGGACATGCCTCTTGAGCTAGTGTCCAATTATAAGTGAGTATATACCATGTGAGTCTTCTGCTTCTGGGTTAACTCAGTCAGTATAATCATTTCTAGTTCCATCCATTTGTCCACAAATTTTGGGATTTCATTCTTTTTAGTAGCTGAGTAGTTTTCCATAGTGTAAATGTACCACAGTTTCTTCATACATTCGTCAACTGAGGGACATTTAGGTTGTTTCCAGGTTCTGGCTATTATGATTAAGGTTGCTATGAACATGGTTCAGCAAATATCCTTGTTGTGTGGTGCAGCATCTTCTGTATATTTCAAGATGTGGAATAGCTGGGTCTTGAAGTAGCCCTATTCCAAGTTGTCTGAGAAAGTGGCAAATAGATTTCCAAAGTGGTTGTGCAAGTTTGCACTCCCACCAGCAATGAAAGAGTGTTCTCCTTTCTTCACATCCTAGCCAGCATGTGGTGTCACTTGAGTTTTTTATCTTAGCCATTCTGATGGGTGTAAGATGGAATCTCAGAGTTGTTTTGATTTGTATTTCTCTGATGACTAAGGATGTTGATCATTTCTTTAAGTGTTTTGCAGCCATTCAATATTCCTCTCTTGAGAATTCTGTTTAATTCTGAGCCCCATTTCTTAATTGGGTTGTTTGGTTTGGTGGAATTTAATTTCTTGAGCTCTTGATATATTTTGGATATTAGACTTTTGTCAGATGTAGGGTTGGTGAAGTTTTTTCCCAGTCTGTAGACTGTCACTTTGTTCTGTTGACAGTATCTTCTGCCTTATAGAAGCTTCTCAGCCTCATGAGGTCCCATTTATTAATTGTTGACTTTAAGGCCTGGGCTGTTGGAGTTCTGTTCAGGAAGTTGTTCCTGTGCCAATGAGTCCCAGGCTCTTCCCTATTTTTCTTCTAACAAATTTAGTGTCTCTGGTTTTATGTTTAGATCTTTAATCTACTTGGACTTGAGTTTTGTGCATGGTGACAAATAGGGGTCTACTTGCATTTTTCCACACGTAGACATCCAGTTAGGCCAGCACCATTTGTTGAAGATGCTATCCTTTTTCTATTGAATAAATTTGGCTTCTTTGTCAAAAATCAAGTGACCATATGTGTGTAGATTAATTTCTGGGTCTTCAATTCTATTCCATTGATCAACCAGCCTAGTACTGTGCCAGTACCATGGTGTTTTAATCACCATTGCTCTACAGTGCAGCTTGAGAGCAGGTATGGAGATTCCTCCGGAGGGTCTTTTATTGTAGAGGATTGTTTTGGCTATTCTGGGTTTTTTGTTTTCCATATGAAGTTGAGAATTGATCTTTCAATATATTTAAAAATTGTTCAGGTATTTTGATGGGAATTGTATTGAATCTGTAAATTGCTTTTGGTTAGATGGCCATTTTTACTATATTAATTCTTCCAATCCATGAACAAGAGAGATCACTCCATCTTCAGATGTCATCTTCAATCTCCTTCTTCAGAGATTTGAAGTTTTTTTTCAAACAAGTCCTTCACTTGTTCACTTAGTTATGCCTAGATGTTTTATATTGTTTTTGGCTATCGTGAAGGGTGTAGTTTTCCTAATTTCTTCCTCTGCATGATTGTCATTTGTATATAGGAAAACTACTGACTTTTATGTGTTACTTTTCTATCCAGCTATTTTGATGAAGGGGTTTTTCAGCTTTAGGAGTTCTCTGGAAGAATTTTGGGGTCACTTATGTACACTATCATATCATCTGCAAATACGGATAATTTGACTTCCTCCTTTCCCATATGTATCCCCTTGATCTCCTTTTGTTGTCTTATCACCCTGGCTAGAACTTCAGTAACTATAGTGAAGAGATATGGAGAAGGTGGGCAGCCTTTCATGGTGCCCAATTTTAGAGGAATTTCCTTGAGTATCTCTCCATTTAATTTGATGTTGGCTTGCTGTATATAGCCTTTATTATGTTTTGATATGTGCCTTGAATCCCTTGATCTCCAAAACTTTAAATATGAATGGTGTTGGATTTTGTCAAATACTTTTTCTGTATCTAAGGAGATGATTATGTGGTTTTTTCCCATCTATTAAACCAACCCTGCATGCCTGGAATGGTCATGGTGAATTATATATTTGATGTATTCTCATGTTTGGTTTGTAAGTATTTTATAGGATATTTTTGTGTCAATGTTCATAAGAGCAATTGGTCTGAAATTCTCTTTCTCTGTTGGGCCTTTGTGAGGTGTCAATGTGACTGTAGCTTCATAGAATGAATTTGGTAATTTTCCATCCATTTCTATCTTTTGGAGTAGCTTGAAGAATATTGGTATTATCTCCTCTTTGAAGGTATGGTAGATTTCTGTACTGAAACCATGTGACTCTTGTCTTTTTTTGGTTGGGAGACTGTTAATGATTGCTTCTATTTCTGTAGGAGAAATAGGACTATTTAATTTGTTTATCTGATCTTTATTCAATTTTGGCAAGATGAATTAATCAAGAAAATTTCCTTTAGATTTTAAAATTTTGTGGCAAGCTTGGCTTTCAAGTTCAGACTGTGTCCCTGATCAGTCAATCTTCACTTAGCATTCAATAAACTTACATCAATCTGACAAAAAATAATAAATAAATGACAATTCTTATCCCCTCCCCAAAAATATATTTAGGCAATTTCTTTTTGCCAATCTAGCTATATAGAAGGCTCTAAATGAAGAAATTCAGTCTGAAGAGAAGGTTAACTACATCTAAGAGTACACAAGGAGTAAATAATTCCAGAACAGTCAGTCAGAAGAGAGAGAATACAACCCAACACCACCACAACAATAAAACAAGAATTAATAAACAATGCTCACTAATAACTTAAGCATCAGTGGCCTAAATTTTCCCAATAAAAAGACATGAAATAACAGAATAGACCAAAACTCAAAATCCATTATTCTGCCATATCCAAGAAACATACCTCATCATCAAGCACAGACATTACCTTAAAGCAAAAGGATGAAAAGATATTTAAATTAAATAGGTGCAAGAAACAAGCTTGATGTTTGACAGAAACAGATGCCAAAACAAAACTAATTAAAAGAACTAGGGAATGATACTTCACACTCATTAAATTAAAAAATCTAAGAGGACACTATAATTCTAAGCATTTATGCACCAAGCACAATACACACCAGTTCATAAAAGAACCATGAGATTCCAAGATGGCAGCACCTATCACGCACTGTATCTGATCTACCTCATGGAGACCTGATGTGGAGCCACAGACTGCAAGAACTGGAAAACACTAGGTGAGTGGGGTCCCATGCAGTGCAGACCACAGGCAGATCTGTCCCTGGGTCAACCAACAGCCCATGGAGGATGGGAGACCAGAACCCAGATGCTGGTATGGAACCTGCCCACAAACTGCAGCCAGGCTTTATAACCTTTTTCCAGTCTTTTACACTGAGATAATGTCTATCCTTATGGCTGAGATGTGTTTCTTGAATGCAGAGGAATATTGGTCTTATTTCTACATCCATTCAGTTAGTCAGTTTCTTTTTTATTAGAGAATTGAGATATTGATATTGAGAGATATTAATGACCAGTGACTGTTAAGTCTCTTGATTTTGATGTTGGTTGCAGTAGGGTGTTTTTGTGACTATGTAGTTGTTTATTTTCCATGTAATTTTGGTTGTAGCTTGTCACGTCGGGTTGGAAATTTCCTTCTAGTTACTTCAGAAGGACCGGACTTGTGGATAGGTACTGTTTGAATTTGTTTTTTTGATGGAATACCCTGTTTTCTCCATCAATGATTATTGATAGTTTTGCTTGGTATAGTAGTCTGGTCTGGCATTTCTGGTCTCTTAGGGTTTGCAGGGTCTCTGCCCAGGCCTTTCTGACTTTTATTGTCTCTGCAGAGAAGTCGGGTGTAATTCTGATAAGTTTGCCATTATATGTTACTTGGTCCTTTTCTCTTGCCACTTTTAATTTTTTTCTTTGTACTGTATATTTTTTGTTATGATTATTGTGTGATAGGAAGATTTTCTTTTCTGGTTTATTCTATTTGGTGTTCTGTATCTCCGTCTTTAAATTGGGGAAATTTTCTTCTATAATTTTGTTGAAAATATTTTCTGGGCCTTGGAATTGGGCATCTTCTTTTTCCTCAGTGCCTATTATCTTCAGGTTTCATCTTTTCATGATGTCCTTGATTTCTTGGATGTTTTGTATCAGGAATGTTTCAGATTTAACATTTTCTTTGAATGTTGCTTCAAGTTCTATGATTGTTTCTCCTAGTACCATGATTCGTTCCTCTATTTCTTGGATTCTGTATGAGAAGCTCACCTCTGTGTTGCTTGCTTTCTTCTATAAGGTCTCTCATTCCTGTCTTTTGTCTGCCTGTGCCTTTATCACTGTTTCCATTTTCACCTTCAGATCTTGAACTGTTTTATTCATCTGAATGTTTGTATTTTCCTGATTTTCTTCCAGTGTCTCTCTATAGTCCTCTTTTATGTCTTTAACCTGTTTGCCTGCATCCTCCTGCATTTGTTTATGGATTTTATTAGTTTCTTCCCTTACATCTACATTACTAAGGATTTGAGATCATTTTCTTGTATTTTGATTGCTACTTACAACTAAAGCCCAGTACCTTAGTTGTGGTTACAATTGCTGAGATAAGAACATCATGACCAAAGGCAACTTGGAGAGGGAAGAGTTTACTTCTCCCATAGTTCCATGTAACAGTTTATCATCAAAAACAGTGATGGAAGGAACTCAAGCAGAGCAGGAGCCTGGAGGCAGAAGCTGATGCAGAGACCCTGGAGGAATACTATTTATCAGCTTGCTTCCCATGACTTGCTCGGCCTGCTTTCTTCTAGAACACAGAACCACCACCAGGAGTGGTACTACCCACAATGAACTAGATGCTCCCATCAATTACTAATAGTAAAATGCTCTACAATTGAATCTTGTGGAGAAATTTTCTCAATTGAGTCTCCTTTCTCTGTGATGAATCTATCATGTCAATTTGACATTAAACCAGCCAGCACATACGAACTCCACAAAGCTAGAGATTTCTGTCCATTAGAGACACTAATTCTGTTATTCTCTAAAACATTTGCCAGTGTTATTCCTGATGCAGCAGTCTTCTTCTGACACTGTGGTGTGGTTTGGACCTGAGGTGTCACCATGTGCTAGAGACTTAATCCAGCTGGTGACACTATTGAGAGGCAGTAAGATCTTTAGGAGGCAGGGCCGAATAGTAGGCTTGGCTTATATGAATCAGGTTGTGGTCTCAAAAAGTGACTGTGGGACTGAGGAAGTTCATATTTTCTTTACCTTTTTTCACACTCTAGCCATAGTAGGGGAAACTGACATGGTAGGTAAACTTACTATGTTGTTCAAAAGCAGCAGAACAATCCATCATGGGCTGACACCTCTGAAACCATGAGACAAAGTAAACATTTTGTCCTTTTAAGCTGATTGTTTCAGGTATTTTGTTCTATAGATGACTTTCCAACACACATCTGTTTGTTTTTTTTTTAATTTATTTATGCTGTGTGTGTGTGTGTGCACATGTGCATGTGTATGCCCACATATGTGCACATTAATGAACCATACTGCTCATATAGAGGAAATTACATAAAAATGAGTTACAGTCAATTTTCTGTATGTAGTTTCTGGGAATCCAACTCAGGCTATTTGCTTGGCACTAAGTGCCATTATAAACTGATACATCTCAATGGTCCCACATATTTTTAAAAGGTTCTAGAAATGCTCAATGTTTTCAAAACTAATGATATATTCCATTATTCATGGTTTGGTCTATCTTTGGCAAATTTATTCTAGATTTGTATCTTAATCTGTTTGTGGTGCTACAACAAAATACCACAGACTAAGTACCTTTTAAAGAATAGCTATTTCTCATAACCCTGGCATGTAAGAAGTCCAAGATCAAGGGCTAGTTTCTGTTGTGAATCTTTCTTGTTGAGTTTTCATGTGCCAGAGCATGGAAGGAGAAGAGAGAATTAATCTCTGTCCTCCTGTGGCAAAGAGTAGAATAATCCAGTCCAAGATTGCCTGAGGCCTCTTTCCCAGAGTCTTTAACCTCATTACCAGAGATGGAGCCTGAATCCCAAGCCTTTCCTAAAGATCTCACCTTCAATAATATCACTATATTGTAATGCCTGTGTTTTGCAGGTGATATGGCCAAATCTTAGTACTTGGGCTGACATCATAGTTCTAGTTTATTGAAAGTTCTGCCCCGTGCCATGAAAGGCATGCAGAAACACAAGTGGCAATTTCTGTCCTCTATAAAATTCACATCAGACACATAGGGCACCAAGTATCAGGTGCCACAGGGAAGAAGCCAAGAAAATACAGTGAGAACTGAGAGAATTTTAACTGGTATCTAGAAATAGGAATTTTTAACAAAGAATTGGGTGCTGGAGAAAATGGGGTGGTGAGGAGAGGGGAGCAGGCCCTGTGACATTTTACTTTCCTTGGGAATCTGTGATTTCCTGTTGACTCTGTTTCTTAACAATTAAACTTTATTATACAACCCAACTAGCTTATACAAGAAGGAAAAAGGTTAAAGGGACAAAAGAGTGAACCTTCCAGTAGCCGTTCCACGGGACGGGTCCTTAGGTGTCTCTCTGGCCTGTGTGCTGGTCCAGCTGGTCCGCTGCTCTCCCCGCACTCTCCCGCCCAGCTGACTTTGTTGTTCTCTCTTCCCCAACTCCCTAAGTCGCGTGGGAAGGACCGGCTCCTTCTCCCGGTGAGGGTCAATTAGACAATAGTCCAGGTGGGGTTCCCAGGTCTGCTTCCTGAATTCCAGACCCAGGATGGCTCTACTCAGTCTGTCACAAGGTATTCATGGGGTGCCCCAAGAGTAAAGCCCACCAAGACTGCTCCCACCTGTGACAAGGCTTATTCTTTCCCACAATTTCCTCTTTTTTCTATTTTCCTTTTCCTTCATTTTAAATCCCAATCTCCTTTTCTCTTTTTCATTGGCCTCCATGCTTCTCCCTTGCTGACCATGCCTACCTCTAGAAGAGAAGCCACTAGAGGAATTCAGTGGGGCTTACCCAGAAAAATGGCTGGGCTAAGAACACCAGTACAATGAGCTTATTTTAAAGGAAACCTCTACAAAGAAGCCAAGGATGAGAAAGGAGGCTAAAGAACTGACAATCTGCATTAATTTAAAACAATTTCATGGCATTCACTGTTCTCTTCAATAAGTGATTTAGAACATTTATTCACATTAAAGTGTCATTGCTTTAGTTGCTACTAACCCTACATCACCTTTTTCCTATGACACTAAAGGGTTATAAAGACACTGGTCTGATTCTTTGAATGATTAGAGCAAATTGATTGCTGGAGAAGGGCACTGTGGGCCATTCTGAAGTGAGAAAGAAGCATATACTCATGGGTCCTTCATAGGCTTGCTGGGTTGGTGCAGCTTCCAAAGCAGTGGATATCTATCACCCATCAACTTATTTGGACTCATTACCTTACTAATAAGCCAAGACCTGGAGACCACCAGAGACCAGAGATTCTTCTCTTTTGCCTAGAGAGTGAAAGAATGCTGCAGGCTGTGAAAGAGAAGAAAGAAAACTCGGTATGTAAGTTGGACTTGAGCTTTGGTGCTCGCTAAATACTCAAAAACAGAAAAATCATGTTTAATCTGAGTCCTCCTTGTGATACTAAGCCTAGAACACTCAGGATTCTCTTTGTCATTTCCAAGGCAGTTGAAAAGAAAGTTCTGCTCAGAAGATTTGGGGACCCTGTGTCTTCTCAGATTTGCATCTATAATAGAAAGGCATAGGGATTATCAAAATACTATGGAAGTGTGATCATCCATGATGGAAAGGCTCTCCCAGGCAAGATCTGTTAAGACCCTTCATTTGGCCAAAGGATTGCTTTGCACCCCTCCTCTGTTTGCCATGGTGTATAAGTAAAACTTTCTGTAGTGCACAGTAAGAGAGTTCACATCTGATAACAACAAAGGGATGGGATCCTGAATGCCCTCACTACAAAAGAAAAGAAAAAAAATCAAAGGTTAAGGTAATGGGTATGCCAATTACCCTATTGCTATACCAATCAAAAAACCTGTAAAAAGATATCCCAGGCTGCAGCCATACCTCTGCTCTTGGGGAGCTTTCAGTGCATGCTTGCTGTTTCAGCTCCATCTAAAGGCAGTGGTGGCCACATATGCAGGAAAGCAGAGGTAGCTTCCACATGGTGGTATATGATGGAGCAAAAAGGACACAGTGTCACCAACAAAAGGCAGTTTTCCAAGAATTGATGACTCAGAGACCTTTCATTTCTACTCTTAAAATCTTCCCTGCTGGGCTACCAAGAAGAGACTTGATACCCTATGAGTATATACAGGAGAAGGACGTCCCCCTCAGTAAGGGGAAATAGGGAGGGAGGGGAGGGAGGGAGGAATGGAAAGATAACAATTGAGATGTAATATGAATAAATCAATAAAATATATTAAAACAAAATCTGCCCTGCTGTTCACACACTATTCTTTTTTAGCATCCTTAGAGAAGCATCTGCACTCTTTTTCCTGAGATGATGATCTCACTTTGCATCCTTCTGAAAGACAGGGAGTAGGTTGGCCATCAAATGGTAAGGTTGCTTTATACCCTTGGCCACTTTCCAAAGAAGTAGTTTGGGGAGTGTGGATTCCAATCTGAATCTAGAGTTTGCAGGAGTTGCTTTCTAGGTGTGCCCAACAGGTAAGTACTGTCTTCTCTGATATTTCCATAACCACTTTCCCTTCCCTCTATGCCATTCCCATGTTAACATTAACATATATCTGATTCAGGAGCACAAAGATAAGACATTCTTGTCCCTCCCTCTTTCACTCAACATCATAATTCTTCTACCAGAAAATCCCTAAGGAAAAAAACTCCAAGTTCTAGGTAGAGCTACACTCCACTCTATAAACAGGCATAAGGAAATGAAGACAGGAAGATTATTTCTCCTTATGTGTGTTCTTTCATTTACAATTTAGCATTTGCTAAGAACTGGAATTATGTAATGCTACCCACCAGGAGAAGTGAATTCTGAGTTGGAATTTGAAAAACAATAATAATAATAATAACTAATAGCTAATAAAAACCTATGTCAGCAGGTGCCATATCTAAAAGCCTGTGGTTTATACTGTTCCCCCACCCAATATTTTTTTCATCCCCTTATAAAAGCAATAATCCCACTCACAAGGACACAGTTCCTGTGATCTCATCATCTCCCAAAAGCCCCATCTACAAATCCCTAGCACTAACACAATCACATCAGAGAATTTGCTTCAGTTCCAGAACTTCAGACCACCCCTACCAGGTAGGGCCCACACAGGAGAGTAGAAATTGGTACTAGAGAGCTGTAGGCTCACAATACAAGAGTGGAAGGACTCCTGCCACTCCTGTGAAGGGGAAAGCCTTCAATTTGTGATCAGGAGGGATATCCCTGGGATATCTGGCTTCCTGACCTCTGTTTCCTCAAAAGAAGCAATACTTCAGCATGCCTTTGGCCTTATAAGCCACCAGTACCACCACTGCCTTGTACCTCTGGATGACAAAACTTCAAAATTCCATGGTTCTCACATGGTTCTTAGACTACATTCCTTCTGCCTGGTCCAATCACTGAAGCCTTGGGCTGATAAACAGAAGACAGAAATTCTCTTTAGAGGGAGTGCTGCCTCTTAATTTATTTTTTTGTCTGTCTGTCCCACCTTTTAGCTGCCCCTTCCTCATTTCATTCCTCCTTTCTTTGACTTCCCTGCTTTTGTCACTTTTCCTTACTTTTCTTATGAATGGTCTTCTGTTACCTTTCATAACTACTTTTTTGCTGTTTACTCTTGATGATCAAACACCATGCTCAAATGAGAAGATGGAGACATTCAGCAAGCAGATGTCAGAAGTTTGGTAAGGAACCTGGTAAACTGCCAGGCCCAACATTAGTCCTTCAATCTAGGGTAGAGTTTCTCAATCTGTGACTGCTTTGGGGTTGAAATAATCTTTCACAGGGGTCTCATGTCAGATATTCTGCATACCAAATATTTACATTAAAATTCATAACAGTACCAGAACCAGTTATGAAGTAGCAACAAAAATAATTTTATAGTTGAGGAATCACCACAACCTAAGAAACTGTTTTAAAGGGTCACAGCATTAGGAATGTTGAGAAGAAGATAGATAGCAGATGATAGAAATTATTAGAAGCAGATGGCATGGGATTGGGGCAGGTATGGGATTCCCACTATGTGAAGTAGTGTAGGGGATTAATAGCTGCCCTGCCCCAGGTTAACTAATACTATTTTAAAATATAATGGGTATCTGTGTCTTGATTGATTGCTAGTAGGTTAAAAAATACTGCTGTAATAATAATTATAGGCCCAATAATAAACATTATTAAGAAAAACTGGTAACATAACTGCAACAAATTGGCACCCAACTAAATTCAAGTATCCACACCCTTAAAAGTCATATTTTGTCATAGTTAGATGGGGGACTAGCTCCCAGAGAGAGTCGATGGGCCAGATCATTTCACAAACACTGTTCTTGGCTGCTTACAGGCTCAATTCTTACAAAACAAAGATGGCTGCAGACATATGGCCAGTTGGAGAGGTTGGCAGTTTTCTAAAGTGGCCTAGGAAATGGAGTTAACTGCCTAAAATATATAATAAAATAAAAACTGCTATGGTCCCATGTAGAGACCAAATTAATGCCATTTTGTGTTTAGGGCCCGAAAACTTGACCCCCCCCCCATCTCCCAGAGTTTCCAGGGAGAGCCACAAACATATGCCTGGGAGCTTGCACCTTGGGGCCAAGCACGTGCAATCAGAGCTACAGGTCATAGTGACCAGAACAAATGAAAAATTCCTCGTTGCACTCTGGCCCTGGTCACCTCACTTATCCCTAGTCCCCTAGCCAATCAGCTTAAAAGGCAACATTTCTGTACCCCTCTGACCTATCAGGTAACAGCAAGGCTTGGAAATGGCTTAGAAACAGCTCCCCACCCCTACCCCCCCCTCCCGTAGCCTTCAGTTTTTCCTTTAAAAACCCTGCTTCCCTAGCATTAGTAGGCCACCATCTTTCCTCCTCATGAGGGTGCTGCAGGTCCAGGCTCTGAGCTTGAAATAAATGAGACCCTGCATGATTTGCATCTAGCTGATTCCTCGTGGTCTTTGAGGGTTTCATGATTTGGGCATTTTACCCTTTACAAGGCTCCGTGGCAGGAGGCTCCTGGATTGTTTTTGGCTGTTGTGGTTGCAATGTGCTTAGTCATAGTCACATTTCTCTATACCTTCTCTAAAACAGTTCAGAGAGAAAGGCAGAAAGCCAAGAGATGTGAGGCTAAGTTACTGGCAAGAAGGGAAGAAGGAACTGAGCTCTTCTCCATGGAGTTGATAGTGGCTGGAATTCAGAGCTCCGTAGCTGCAAGGTGTTTGTCAACTCTTTCTGGAAAGGGCCCACCAAAAAGAGATAGCAATAACTAAATTCCAAGGAATGGTGAGCAAGGCTTCACTAACTGAACCCTGAACTAGCACAACTGACCCAAGACTTAGAACTTTCTTATTTCCTTGCTTGCTTTTGGCTTGAGATTTCTGAAGATTTTGACTAGAATTTAGATGAAATATTTGAGCAGGGCCATGGTGGCATATGCCCTTAATCCCAACACAATAGAGACAAAGACAGGCAAAGCTCTTGAACTGCAAACCAACCTGGTCTCCACAGGTCACAACCCGCTGCTGATAAATTACTTGCTGAGACAGTCTAGGATTTAAACTGACAAATTTTCCCTTAAATTTACTATGTAAGTTTCTTTTTTCTTAATAATGGATTATATGTCCTTACTGATCTAAAGAATAGATACACATCAATCTTAGGTTTGTGTAAGAAAATATGATGTCACTGCTCGAAAAAGTCCAGCCAATCTCCTTGAAAGTGGAGCTTCCATGGGAGAACTGGTGCCAAGAGGCAATTGGCCTAAGAGATATGGTCAATGTACAGACCAAGGTTAGGCATGGAGACATGCAAGCTGCATGCCTCCCATGTCAAAATGCCTCTTCTTTTGCTCAGGGCAACCAGCCTGGCTCTAAAACAGGATGCATTTTCTCAGGAAACAAGTAGTGGCCTAGCCTATACATTAGGCACTGTAGAGCCTAGAGGAAGACATTTAGAACTTTAAAATCTTGTTTTGATTTAAATATGATAATGATTGTATGTTTATTGGTAATGGTGATGTTATACTTCCTCTTTGAAAAAGGTAAAAATGAAACAGACCTAGATAAATGAGAGACTGCCAGCTTAAGTCAGTCTGTACTTATATGAATTCAAATTTCAGAACAAGCAGATAATTTATATCGCTAATCCCACTACATGGGAATAACTCTGAGACTGGCTGAAGCTTCTTGTTGTTACAGAATCCCTACGATTTATTATTAGGTGTCATTCTTCATATTGTGTTGCCTCTGTTTCTTAACAATTAGACTTTATTATACAACCCAACTATCCTATACAGAAGGGAAAAAAGGTTAAAGAGAAACAAGAATAAACCTTCCAGGTATTAGCTCTATGGGATGGACCTCTTGGTGTCTCTGTACCTGCACACTGGTCCTGTTCCCTCTCTCTGATCTGCTCCCACATGGTCCAAAGCTGCAGCCTTCTCCTCTCTTCTCCTCTCTGCCTGAGTCTCTCTCTTGGGCACAATATATGGTCTTGCTTTCGAATCTCTCCTCCCATTAGATTAGAAACACAATAGCCTGGATGGAGTCCCCAACTACTCCCTGAATTCTGCATCCAGGATGGTTCCTCCCAGTCTATAACAATGTCCATCTCAGTCGGGTATCTGTGGTGTTTCCAAGGGACAAAGCCTGGGGCAAATCCTGCCAAGACTGCTTTCACCTGGGACAAAGCCTGCAATCCTTCCACAATATTGCACAAATGAATACTTACAAACGTCTTTCTTCTGCTCATACAAGGAGCGGAGAACTAGCCTTAATTGTTCTGTCCATCCTGCACACCTAATATATTCATAGTTTTAGAACTGTGTAATGTTTGTGAGAAGTTATGTTTTCAGAATAAAAGAACTGGACACTGATGCTGGATCAGACCTGACAGGATTCATTCCTCCAGCATGATGAGATGCTGATATCCTGTATCCTTCATGTTCCAGCCCCAAGTGCTTTGGTTGCAATTCCTCATCAGAAAAGTACAACTTCAAAGATGGCTCCTGATTCCAATTTGTCCAGGATTTCAGACTGTCCCACACAGGACTTATATTAAGCCCAGAATTTTTCGACATTTCGAGACTGGACTACAAATACTATTCCTAGATTGTTTAACTATTTTTTCCGAATTTTATTTGGGCCTCTACAAAGGTATTATTTGTCCCAAATCAGCCAGAAGAAACCTTAAGAGAGAGATGCCTCATTTCCTATAAGGGGAGTTAGGTAGGTGTTTGGTTGATTTTTTGGGATATAGATGTTTATTGTCATTGGGAGTAGGTTATAAGTTATTATTTGGTCTTATTCAGACAGAAAACAAGGTTAGACTCAGGGGTTTCTCTCATTTCCTTTATCTTTCTTTCTTAGGTATTGATATATGGGCTGAAAAGGAAGAAGGGGGAATATTAAAATATGTAGGAATGATAGGACAAAAATATTATTGAATCTACTCCTTAATGCCTTAATTGTTACTCACAAAAAAGGTTAATTTTAATTCATTGATATAGAATTTTATATATTGATACAAAATAAGTTTAATTTTGATGCATTGAAATACAATTCAAATTTAATATTATTCTTCACACATTATATTTCTACTCTAATAGGAGCTATTGTACACATACAACTCAATTAATACATAGTTTACTTCCAATACTCTGATAGTGCTATTGCAGGCTGTTTAGCATAATTAACACGAGTCAATTGTTAATCAATTTATGGTCATGTCAAGTATAGGAATATACATGTTAGGTTTAACAGATATGATTCTATAGTTACATAAAGTCTTCAAAACCTCAGAGACCTACAGAATATGACACTTAAAGATGGCTTTATTATTTTAATGATTCTTTGACAATAAGACAGGTTAACTCCTGGCAACACCCAGCCAACCTCAAAGAAGATGATGAGCATCAAAGAAAACTCTTTGTGGAGAAGGATTTGAGTGTGGCAAACAAGGCACTGGGAAAAATGCCCTGTTTCTCCCACAGACAGAATTCTGCCTAAAGTGGGCAAGCTTGGATGCAGGTACAGTAGATGGCCAAACTCTGCCAAGACAGGATAAGCAAGTCCTCAATCTTCCTACCTCACAAATATGTCTATCAGGTATATTGGGCCAAAATTTTGGGTGGCTCTTCAGATGGGAAACTGTCTCTGCCTTCTTCTCATTTGTAAAGCTACTAACTTGCACTCCTGGCACACTCAGGTAATCAAGTTCATTCCTTCTCAAGTCTCTGATGGAGTTGAAGACCAGGTAGTTTAGTTTTACACTGAAGCTTAGTTGAAGCTTAGTTGTTTAGGGGTTAAGATGTTTTTAGGTCTAGATAGATGTTTTAAGTTGATAATGACAAGATGTGATGGAGATTGATTTACATTCAGAATTTTAAACTCACTAAGATAGGAAAAATGTTTTCTTCAAGGCGGCCAAATACAAATAGCCAAGACACTAAGAATGTAACACTTATATAATTCTTGCTATAGGTAGTTTATTGTATATATGTGTAATAATATAAATGTATATGTAAAAAATTCTAAATATTCTTAACTGTACTTACAGTGTTGGCATGGGTACAAATATATTATCTTCATGTTCTCTTGGCAAAAATAAAAAAAATAAATCTTCAAAAAAGAAAAGAAGTGATGATGCTTTGTGCCTTGAGAAGTATAGTACAAAGACTTGTAGCATCATTGTTACCTGTAAACTTGATGAAAACAAAATCTGCATCCTCAAATGTTCTAGAGATGGCTTGGGAGTCTGATTGATCTTTTCAGGGTTTGCCTGTGCTTTAGTTTGACAACCATCAAACTATGTAGGCTCCAGAGCTGAACACTTTTCAAAAAGCCTTCTTGATAGAGAATTATACAACAGCATATATTTGTATTTGTATAATTTTGTGCAATTTATTAAGAGTATATATATGTTCATCTGATCTTCATGTTGACAAAAAATATAAATATATTACAAATGAAAAAGTTGAAGTTTTGAGATGTTAAAAGGACCTTGATCTACCATCATACAGCCTCATAACATAGACATCTAATTCTTCCTTTTCCTAGTCCTTATACCACAGAGTATCCCCAAGGGGACCAGGGCTAGAATCTGGCCCCCAGAAAGGCAGCACTAAGAGGTGAGACATAGATCTAGTTGAAGACTTCCATGTCTCTGGCATAGCACCCTCAGGAGGGACTCATGTAGTTTTATGGAACATTGGTCAGTCCCTGTAAAGAATTGGATGCTTCAAGCAGTTTGGGATTTAGCTCAGTGGTAAAGTGCTTGCCTAGCAAGTGCAAGGCCCTGGGTGTGGGCCTCAGCTCTGAAAACAAAACAAAACAACAGTTGGGTGCTTCAAGACAGGTCCCTTCTCAGTCTCTGGCTCCCAGTTTCATCACATGATGCCTCCATCTTACATATGCCTCTGACATTGGGCCACTCTCCATGTGGTGACACAGATGGGGATTTGGGACCTCTAAAAGCTGAACAGGTAGAGATGACTACTCCTACATGTCTAGCTTTTGTGATATGAGCTAAATAAAGTTCCTTTTTAATAAAATACCCAACCACAGGTATTTTGTTGTAGCAACAAAGAACAGACTAAAACTCACACTCACACATACATACACTATTCCTCTGTTTGTTCCTTACAGTGACTTATCTTCTGCAATTAAGCCAGGGTTCTTTTAAGGAATAAAGGCTTGTTTTCTCAGTTGCCAGAGATCACCTTTGGTTATCAGCTCTGTGGAGCTATTTTTTCCTGAAGCCAAGCCCCTTATCCAAGCCCACAGTTGCTCTCAAGGGCATTCTCCATCCAGTGACTAATAGATGTGGGGGGTGGGGGCCATTAAAGCTTAATCCAGCACCTCTTTGAGGTTCATGAAAGGCTAGGTGCCATGCTGTTCATGGCTCCCTGTAACTGGTGATGGTGTAAAAGCCCAATGTTCCATTTTGGGTACTTTGGTCATTGTCCTTATCTCCACTGGGACCATGGCAATTTCTCACATGCATCCTGTTGCTAATCGACAGGTAGAGTGGGCCTCAGTGGCAGCCATCAAGCCAACATGACTATCATTATGGTAGATGATACATGCATTGCTCTGGCAGTTATCATACCTGTCTCTGAGCAGACACTCACACACACACACACACACAGACACACACACACGCACACAGAGATGTACTCACTCACATTCACATATACACACATGTGCATTCATACTCTTAGATGCACATACATTCACATAAACATTCTTACACACACACTTATACTCTCAGACACATACATATACACACACACATACACACACACACACATACACAGGTGAGGGGTAGGGGGGCTTTCTAATGCCCTGATTGTATCTAAGTTCTAAAAACTAAAAATAGTTTAGCCAAACCAAGTAGAATACTTGACACTTCTCATATGTTTACTTTCAGGAGGCCACTCAGGCTTTGACTTTCCATTGAATGGTTTATCTGCTGAGGTGGTGAGAGCTGGCATCATTTCAGTGCATGACACAAAGCTTTCCCCCTCTCCCTCCTCATCTGTTCCTCTGGAAACTGAGACATTTCCCATTCCCTGCTATTTCCTGTCCATACAACACTGACAATTCTGGCCTCAGAGCCACATAAAAGTTGCTTCTGGAAGCACAGGGGAGCCATTATGTACTTTGTTCAGTGTCAGACAGTCATATTTGTTTTTCTCTCCTGACAGGAAAGAAAGTGCAGGCATGCTCCAAGTCATAAAATCCTTGGCAACAAATCTGACATTTCTTTTTCCTTTTTCTGTTTTCAAGAAAGCAATTCCTAAATAAGCTATTGTCTCTGTGAAACTATCCTTAGTCAGCATGGACTTAATGTTGGCCTTCCTCTTATGAAAACAAAATCATCTTTTATGGATAGAGGAGCTGGTATATTAGAAAATCAGTGATTAGGGGACAATGCACAGCAGGTTAATTGTGACAGTTAAAGAGCAAGAAAAGGAGTCATACCTGCTACCTGCTGGAGCCAAGATGAATCTTCTCATGTCAACCGCAGAAGGGGACCAACATCTAACCCAATTCATTTTGCTGAACAGAATATAGGCCTTATGCTGGAGCTGATCCCTGGAAGCAAGGCAATGTCCCCAGGATCAGAGAGGCCAAGGGCGCTATCTAAGGTCATACAAAGCCTTTGCTCCTCAAGTTTTTCCTCTACTTTCATGCCCATGCATCATTATTGTGATCCATTTAGGCATCTTTACTTATTTTTCATAAATTTTACAATTTTAGTTTTAAAGCTAATTGATTTATATGAAAGAAAATGAGTTGACCATCAATGTTGTCAGCCACTATATTGGCAGCTTTAATTTCACCAAGGAGCTATTTGTAAACATTTAAAAATTCATCTTAAAGCATTGTCTTTTTTACCATTTAAAAGCATGCATTCTTTAAAAATTGTAAATATATACAACCTAAATTTTTGTTAACTATTTTGAGTCCAGAACAGTAGCACTAAGTACATATATCTTGCTATACTATAGTCACCACCGTCCACATCTAGAACTTTCCTATATTTGCAAATAGAATTCTGCCCACATTAAATAACTCCCCAGTCTACCTTTACCCAGCCTTGTTTCTGTCTGTGGACTTTTTCCCTTTGAAAATTTCATACATGTTTATAATGTATTTTGACAACATTCACCACATTACTCTTTATAATCCACCCCTTTACCATTGAACTCTTTATTCTTCTCAATAAGTCCTCCCTCTACTTTTATAAAGCTATCCGGTGATCCCCTGAGCTTAATCATGGTTACTTGCATAAACATGGGTTATTTACTGGAGCATGGGCAACTTATCAGTGGCTACACCACTGATGAAATATGACTCTTCCTTCCTCAGAAGCCATTAACTAATAGCTCCTCACAGAGGGTAGGAACTCAGGTGCCCCTCCACCAGCCATGCTATGGTCTTGATAGGTGCAAGCGTATGCTAGTATGAAGAGCTTCTGTGAGTTCATGACTTCAATGTCATGTCTAAAAGATGTCATTTGCTAACAGTACTCTCCTTTTTCTGGCTCTTACGTTCTTTATTTCATCTCCTCCAGAATGTTCCTAGAGTCTTTTATGGAGTAATATAGATGTCTAAATAAGAACTGAAGAGTCACCAACTGCTTATTTTCATCATTTGGGCAAGTTTATGAGTATGCATTAACCACTACTCTCTCAGGTTCTCTGACCAAAACTGAAAACAGAATTAAGCAAAATAAATGCTGAGATCCACAGCCAACCATTAGACAGAGTTCAGGGAGTCTTGTGGAAGAGTAGGAAGAAGAATAGAGGGACCTGGAGGAGACAAGAACTCCACAAGAAGACCAACAGTCAACTAACCTAGGTCCATGGGAGTTTACAGAGATTGAAGCACCAACCAAAGAACAAGCACAGACTGGATCTAGGGCCCCTACACATATATAGCTGAATAGAAATGTGTTTTTCATGTGGGTACCCTAGCAAGTGGAGTGGGGGCTGTCTCTGGTATGAAATCTGTTTCCTGCTTTTGGACCATTTTCCCCTAGCTGAGCTGCCTTGTCTGGCCTTAGTGAAGATGATGTGCTTAATACTGATGTGACTTGATGTGCCATGGTGAGTTGGTATGAGGGGAGCTCCCCCTTTTTTTTTTTTAGGAGAAGGAGAGAATAGAAATGGGTAATACCCCAGCCTGTGGGGTCTTCAACAGGTACCTGTGGAGGTGGCAGATGAGTTGGGAGACAGGAGACACAAAGAAAGAGAGTAAGTCTAGGTTCTGATCAAGCTCTCAAATTTTATTTTTCACATAATAGTTTATAAAGAGTAAGCAATGAGGAAATGAGATCTACGTGAGCAGGTTATCATGACAGTTTAACTGCAGGCTGCTCCAAGGCACCAGGTGTCCCAAGTAATTTCCTGTAACCCATCTGGTGATCTTATCTCAACCTCCTGTTTCTCAAGGTAGCAGGCCAAGAGCTGAGTTCTGGTAATTATCCACAGACCTTTGGCCCCTGTCAGGGTAAGAGGGTGAGAGGGTATGACCAGGAGGAAAGAAAAAAGGGATTATGATCAGGATGTAAGATGAATAAATAAATACATTAAATATATATTTAGAAGAGAATTTGAGAAGACACTTACTTAGCAAAACAGCTAAGCCATGGGATTTTTATCAGGCTTACAGTAGTAGGCACAAATTCTCTCTTATGGAAAGGCCTCAAATGCAATCAGAAAGTGATTCATTACTCCCATAATAAGCACGGCACTATTGCACACTATTGCCTAGCAGATCAGTATGTAGCACACAGAGCTCACAGCTAAGTGATATTGGTGATTACTTTTCTCCTTCAGCAGCCTTCATAAAACTTCTAGCACAGTGAAAACTAGCCAGTATGAAGGAAGCCTTCAGCTCTCTTCCATCTTGGTTTCTTAGTGTCTTGCAACCAAAACATGTGGTGTCTTCAGCAAGGCAGTCTTAACATTTAGTTCTGATAAGCAATGAAGAACAGTGGCAACATCCAGCATTCTTTTGAGTATCTCTGGTGTCTCCCTGACCAACAACTAAGGGAAGTAAACCAAACCTGACCATGAGTTTTTGTTTAATAAACTATGGATTTCAAGATCAGCTTTATTTACCCATGCAGACTATTTCCTTCCCATTTTTGAAAATGGCTTTTAAAAAGATATCTATTATTATTCTATGTTTCTACCATACATGTGTGGGTGTGCTCATGATAACATGCACATAATGGTCAGAGAACAACTTGTGGAGTTGGCTCTTGCCTTCCACCTTTACTTGAGTTCTGGGAATTAAACTTAGGCCATTGGGCTTGTGTGACAAATGCTTTAACACTGAATCAAATTGCTGGTTCTTAATTATGTTTTAACCAGCTTACAATGTAGTAGACTTATATGTGGTTTTCTCATATAGTCTTTGTTTAGCTAACACCAACCCTTCTCTTGTGTCTCTCATCCCGATTTAACCCTTTCTACCCCTAGAATTCTTATCCTACACTTTTATAGCACATGTGTTCTGCTGTCCTCCCAACTCCACCACCAATGGTCCCTGTCCAGCTTCCTGACCACTAAGATATACTCCCAAGTTAAACAAACAATTCTAAAAACACAAAGCTAAGATCAATGTATGAAAGAGAACAGGTAGTATTTATCTTTCTGGACCTGTTACCTTGTTTAGTATGTTTTCCAGTTCCATTCATTTTCTTGAAATGTTTATAATTTTATATTTTTCCATCTGAATAAAATTTCATTGCATATATGTACCACATTTTCATTATTCATTAACCAGCTAGTAAACATCTAAGATAATTCAATTTCCTAGATATTGTGAATAAAGCAACAGTGAGTGTGGATATTCAAGTATTTCAGTATTAGAATATAGTCCTTTGATTATATGCCCAGAAATGATATAATTTGGCTTTATGGGAATACTACTTTTAACTTTTTAAGAAATATTCACCTTGATTTCCACAATGAATGTGCCAATTTACGTTCCTGCCAACAGCAACTGAGAGCTCTCCCCCACCCCGGACATTATTCACCAGAATTTGTTATAATTTTTTTCCTTAATGATACCCATTCTGACTGTAATGAGATATACTCTCAACAAAACCTTTATGTGCATTATTTTTTTTTAAATTTTAGTAGACATCTTCATTGTTTAGTAGACACCTAAGCCTACAGATGGAACTTCATTATATTTCCATTCTGAATCATGAACAGTGACAAAACTAACAGGAGGCTACAGCAAAGAGAACTAAGCTTTGACAGCTCACTCCCTTTTACAAGCAGAACATAAATAGATGCATGCTAGGATGCACAATGATTTAAGTCACTAAGGAATTTAAATGGGATTTTTAAGAATGTAGACAAATCCCAATGCAGTAACCTAAGATACTGTACAACTGTTTAATGGTTCTTGGTACTGCATCTCTGCCATTAGCTGAATTCTGTGATAACACCAAATGGAGATGCAGAAAACACTAAGTTGACTTAGAGGATGTGCACAAGAACCAAAAGGCAGAAAAATACTAAATATTGCTGAGAGAACATAATCGAGGAAGGACTTTACTTTCTAGGAGCTCTAGATTGACATCACCTCCAGTGCTCACATGGCTGACTTTAACCTTTGTATTCCATTTGGCACAGCAAGTGGAAGTGTCTCCATCACCTATTATCTTAATGCCAACTCGTTCATGAGGACTTGGCTTTCCTAGCAAAAGCTTCCCATTCAAATTCCCTGACAGGTCCATTCCAACCAATCTGCTTAGCTTGAGCAACAGCCTCAGCATATTCTTGCTGCTCTCAGTACCACAGTCCAAGCTCAGCCAGCCAGCAGGTATACCAGAGACTACAGTAGCTTGGCCAGTCTTGGTATTCTCATCAAACTTGTCAACAGTGACAAAGTCAACAGGCAAGGTAATCTTCACACCATTTTTCTCAGCTTTGGACAGAAGATCTTTGATGATCTTGGCTCCTTCTTCATCATACTCACATGCACCAATCTCCATGTTGTTCTGCACTTTAAGAACGATAAAAGCTTTTGAGTGCCACCAGGCCTCCCCATCCAGCGGACATGGTCAAATACGGGGCACCAGAGTTCATGTGAAAGTCAGTCCCCACTCTCCACTCAAGTGTGGAGAATGTCCTAGGGGAGGCCTGGTGGCACTCAGTGGAAGAATAGCAGACTACCAAGAAGAGACTTGATACCCTATGAGCATATACAGGGGGAGGAGGTCCTCCTCAGTCACAATCATAGGGGAGGGAGGAGATAGGGGGAAAGTGGGAGGGAGGGAAGAATGGAAGGATACAAGGGACAGGATAACAACTGAGATGTAATATGAATAAACTAATAAAATATATAAAAAATAAAGAAAGGTAAAAGCCATCCTACCACCAATGATCATTTCATTGACTTTGTCCAGCATATTATTGATCAGCTGGATCTTTTCAGCAACTTCAGCTCCTGACAAGATAGCCAGAGAGGGTCAATATAGACTCTCCAAAGCCTTGGAAAGGTAGTTCAGCTCCTTCATAAAAAAATCCACAAGCCCTTTATATATTTTGGATATTAACTCTCCACCAGATGTATGGTTTGTAAAGATATTTTCCCAGTCATTTTGTTCTATTGACAGTGTCCTTTGCCTTACAGAAACTTTTCAGTTTCATGAGGCTTCATGGATCTTAGAGCCTGAGCTATTGGCATTCCGTTCAGGAAGTTGTCTCCTGTGCCGATGAGCTCAAGGCTCTTCCCCACTTTTTCTTCTAAAACATTTAGTGTGTCTAGTTTTATGTTAAGATCTTTAATCCACTTGGACTTTAGTTTAATGCAGGGTGATAAATAAGAGTCTACCTGCATTTTTTTTACAAGTAGACACTGATTTAGACCAGCACCATTTAAAGAACTCAAGAAATTAAACACCACCAAACCAAATAATCCAACTAAAAGCAAGGTACAGAACTAAACAGAGAATTATCAACAGAGTAATATTGAATAGTCAAGAAATGTTTAACAAAATGTTCAGTGTCCCTAGTCATCAAGAAAATGCAAATCAAAACAATTCTGAGATCCCATCTTACACCTGTCAGAATGGCTAATATCAAAAACTCAAGTGACAACACATGCAGCTGAGGATGTGGAGAAAGGGGAGCTCTCTTCCATTGCTGGTGTGAGTTCAAATGTGTACAACCACTTTGGAAATAAATCTGATGCTTTCCCAGAAAATTGGGAATAGTGCTACCTCAATACCTACCCACCTATACCACTCCTGGGCATATACTTGAAAGATGTTCCATCATACAACAAGGACATTTGTTCAACTATGTTCAAAGAAACGTATTCATAATAGCCAGAACTGGAAACAACCTTGATGTCCCTCAAGTGAAAAATGGATAAAGAAACTAAAGAAACTGTGGTACATTTACACAATGGACTACTACTTGGCTATTGAAAACAAGGAAATCATGAAACTTGCAGGCAAATGGATGGAACTAGTAACAATCATCTTGAGTGCAGTAACCCAGACCCAGAAAGACATGAATGGTATATACTCACTTATAAGTGGATATTAGCCAAATAATATATGATAACCACACTACAATACACAGACCTAAAGAAACTAAATAACAATAATTACCCTAGGGAGAATGCTTAATTCTCATTCAGAAGGACAAATAGAATGGACACCAGAAACAGTTGAAGAGAAGGAACAAGAAGGGAGCCTACCATAGAGATCCTCTGAAAGACTCTACCCATCAGGATATTCAAGCATATGCTGAGATACAGAGCCAAACTCTTGGGTGCAGCATAGGTAGTCTTGTGGAAGAGTTGGGGAATAGAGGGACCTAGAGGGGCCAGGAGCTCAACAATGAGATGAATGAAGCCAACAAACCAGGGTGGAGGAGGAGGGTACTATAGAGACTGATGCGCCAACCAAGGACAATGCGTGGTATGGACCTAGACCCTCTGCTCAGATGTAGTAGATAGGCAGCACAATCTCCTTGTGGGTCCCATAATATGGGGAGTAGGGACTACTTCTGACATGGACTCTGGTTCCTACGTGTTGATCACTTCCCCCTGATTGGGTGGCCTTGCCAGGCCACAGAGGAAGAAGATACAGACAGTCCAGATGAGACTTGATGGGCTGAGGTCAAATATTAGGGGAGCAGGGCTTCCCTTTCTGAGGACTAGGGAAGGGAGGGAGGGTGTATGAAGGAAGGAAGGTTAAATTGGAAGGAGCTACAACTGGGATGTAAAGTGAACAATAAAAAAATAAAATAAAATAAATAGAAAAAAGAAATATATAAATCAAAAAATAACCACAAAAAAAATCCACCAGCCTTCTGTGGCATATTCATACCCACCATGAAGCTGTGGGCTGGGTGTGCAGTCCCAAAAGCATCATTGACATAGTCATCTGGTATGGACAGTGAAGCTGTGAAAGCATCAACTTTGGTGGCTCAGCCTTAATCTTCTGACCAGAAGCATCTTTTCCCTTCCCGTCTTCCACCACATGAAAGCTGAGTTTCTCCAACAGGATGACAGTCCCAGGTGCTGAGTTAGCACAGGAATTGTCTACTTCTGGGCCCACACAATCCTTTAAGAACAAAACATCCTTTCCCAGCAGAGATAGGAGATGTTCAGCCACTGGTTCTTAGGAGTACTTGTCAGGCACAGGAAAGCCATCAGGCTGGCCTATGTAACTCATAAAGACAACTAACCTGGCTCCATTGTCCACCATGTCCCAAGTCAGCTAGTTAGAAAGAGACATTTTGGTAACATGGTGCAGTCAAGAGACCCAGAACTGAGGGAAAGGGGTTATACATTATTTTTAATTAAAATATAATTACAACATTTTCCCCTTCTCATTCCTTCTTCTGTGTAGTTTTTATTTGTATTTTCTGGTGGCTAAGAATATTGAACACTTTAAAAATATTTATTAACCATTTTTTTTTCTTTTAAGAAGCTTCTATTTCGTTCTATATCCCATTGGGGAGCTATTTGTTTTTCTGATGTTTGGATTTTTCTGAGTTCTGTGTATATTCTAGGTCTTAATCATCTGTAAGATGTATCACAGGAAAATAGCTTTTCCACTTCTGTAGTTGGTGTCTTCATTTTATCGACAGGTTTTTGTTGTTGTTGTTGTTGTTGTTATACAGATGCTCTTTAATTTTATGAGGTCTCATTTGTCAGCTGTTGGCCTTTTTATCTTAATGACTGCAGTCCTATTTAGAAAGTTCTTACCTTTATTTTACCTTGACTTGTAGTCCCAACTTTTTCTTCTAACAGTTTCAGAGTTTGGGATCTTACATTGAAGTCCTTGGTCTATTTGAATTGATTTTTTTGTGTTGCTTGAGGGATAGGATTTAGTTTTCTCATAACCAGTTTTTAAAGATGCTATATTTTCTCTAATGTGGTTACTTTTTGGCCCTTTTTGTCCAAATTCAGGTGGATCTAGTTTCATGGACCTGTATCTCAGTCCTCTATTCTATTTCCCTAATCCATCTATGTGTCTGTTTTATGCCAGTGTCATGTTGTTTCCATTACTTCAGCTCTACAGTCTAACTTGAAATCAAGTTTAGCAATGATTCCAGTGGTATTATTTTTGCTTAGTGTTTCTTTGGCTACCAAGACTTGTGATTATTATTGACACTTCTCAACTTGACACAGTCTAGAATCACCTTGAAGACAAAGTTTCTGGAATACATTTGAGTTATTATCTCTAGGTTGGACTGACCTCTGGATATACTTGTGGAAATCAGTGTGGACAATTCTCAAAAAGCTTAAAGTAGATTACCACATGTCACAGTTTCACAACTACTTGGCATATACCTAAAAGATTCAGTATCCAAGTACAAAGATCCTTGTTTGGCCATATACATTGCTGCTCCATTCACAATAGCTACATAATGGAAACAAAATAACATTAACATAAATGTCCTTCAACTGGTAAATGGATAATGAAAATGTTATCCATACACTCAGTGTTATTCTATTCAAATATAAAGAAAAAAATCATGAAAAAATTAGGTGACTCAGTGGAATTGGAAAATACTATGTTGACTAAAGTATTCAAGGCTCAGAAAGACAAATGTCATGTGCCCTTTCTCATTTGGTGATTCTAGTTATGAATCTATTGACTTGAGGGTATAATCTGAAGTAAAAGGAGAAAACCAACTGGGCATCCATCATCATTCATCGCCTTCTTACTCCTGACTGTGAATATGATGTAACCTTCAAGATCCTGCTACCTTGACTTTCTTACTGTGATGTACTGTATCTAGAACTGTGCACCAGAATAACCATTATCTTCTTTAAGGTGCTTTAGTAAGGGATTTTATCACAGTGACAATAAAAGTACAACATGGAATGTCAATCAGATTACTAAAGTACTAGATAAATTACTAGGGGATGAGAGAAAGGGAAATCAGACAAGTGAGCTTGCCCAGATCACTTGAAAGGAAATAAGGAAAGATTTACTTGCTAAGACAGAGTTACTATGGAGAAGGATACCAGAGAATGTCATGTTATGGGCTTCTGTTAAGCTTTAATGCTTCAACAATAGTTCTTTGAAGAGGTGGCCTTGGGTCAATGTAAATGATTGCCACTGTGGCTGCTGCCATGAATGAAGAAGATTAGGAGATGTGGGAGTCATCCCTACTGGTCCCCTAACAGGATGGCAGAGATCATCTCTACACAAAGACCATGCAAATTCAATTATGCAACATCACCTACATAACATCCATGGGATAGTTTTGTCTAAGATGCAGATTACAAAAGTAGTTCTGTGAGGCTGGGTAAATAGAATTATTTAAAGACAGAGATGGTTTACACCATGTTCAACCCTTTCAGCAGTCATATGTGGACAATAGAATATCTAGAGTTCTCATAGAAAATTTTAAGAGTGTAGGGAGCTAAATAAGTAGCATCTCATATGCATGCAATTAAACTCAACACTGCTCTTAAGAAAGGTTTTAGAAGGCATGAAATTTTTTCTTACTGTATTAGACCTTAATAATACCTTTTAAGTCCCTAATTAACTGTTGAGTGCTAAGATCAACTCACACTTACTTGAAACTAGCAATAGTTACCAAAAAAAAAAATCCAGCCACACTCTATAAAAGGTTTTATTATATAGTGCCCACCTCTGAGTTTAGAAAAGCAGCTAGAAGAACATCAAAACCAGCAGGTAAGGAGTTGAAATTATGGGTCTGGAGAGACATCTCAGTTGTTAAGAGTGTATGCTACTTTGGCAGAAGCTCTAAGTTTGGTATCCAGCACCAGTATCAGACAGCCCATGACCTCCTGTAACTCCAGTTCCAGGGGGTTTGGTGCACTCTTCTGTACTCCCAATGCACCCATGATCACATGCACATAGACACACACATATACATAATTTAAAAATAAATAAACAACAGATATAGATACAGATGATATAGATAAATATAGATGGTATAGATGTAGACATATAGATATAGATGATATAGATAGATTCATTCTTTCAGTTACTTCTGTTCCTCTACAGAACCCTGACAAATGAAGGTAGGAGCTCTAGTGATGCAGATTTCATGAGTATTATATATACCTGGGTAGAAATTTGAAGTAATTCAGCTGCCTAAAACACATCCATGCTTCTATATAACTAATTAGTTAACCAAACTGGATTTGGATGAAACCAACCATATCAAAAGTTAATGGGTATTTCTTTACAGTTACTCAAAAAAGTGATTCAATATCATCCTTGGCTGGAGTTGGGAATAAATCTTTCAATAGCAACAAGTTGTAAGTAAATAGGAATATGCCTTGAAAATAATGAAGTCTTTTCCTTTATGTTTTAAACACATTGTAAATAGCTCTAAAATTATATATCTTTGTTCTATCACTTTTGTAGTAATAAGTTTTGAACTTTTAGCTTCAAGTTGGAAACACCCCCAAATGTATAATTATCAGCTAGCTTTGATCATTATAATGATCAGGATAATGCTCCCTAGCAAACTGCCACAAACTGTACATCTCATAGTATGTATTTATGCAGTTCATTAATCATGAGATTGGCTGGAACTTGACCAATGTGCTCTCTGTGCTTGGCTGGATCAGCTTGCTTCTATCTGAAGATCCAACTGGGTATGCCTTTTTAATGAGGTTTGGGGTACATTCTTTTGTGGCCCTGGTGAAGGGACAGCTGCTGTCTGGTGGAAGGTCTTTTCAGGGGCAAATAAGGGCACAAAAGAGCAAATGAAAATAAGATATCTGAAGGTCAAGGCTTAGAATTAGTACATCATTGTTTCTGTTTCAACTTATTGATCAAACCTAGTCATGGGCCAAAGCTAAGGAAAAATATAGCCTGTCTTTTATGGAAAAAAACTACAAAGTCATTCTATAGTTTGAATCATTAATGTCTTGAAAGTTCACATGTTAAGACCATGATCCTCACAATACTAGACACATGGGGGAGTTCCAAGATGCACTGTATCTGATCTACTGCAGGGAGACCAGGGACTGAACTGGGAGACACAGACTGAAAGAACTGGAGAACACTAGGTGAGTGGGGTCACACACAGCAAAGAATATATGCGGGTCTGACCCTGGGTCAGCCAACAGCCCACAGAGGTCCTGAACCCACTCTCCAGACTTTGGAATATAACCCACCTGCAGATTGCAGCTGGCTTCTGTAGCTAAAATGAAGTGTGTGAGATGGTGGAACACCATGGTTCCTGGCCCGGGGAAGACTCAGGGGAAAAGGTGAATCTGTCCTTGGACACCCCACCTGTGCTATGCCAGTCCACGGAGAGCCCTGGGGCCACAGGGAAGCCCAGGTGGCTATGAACACAGTGCACAGCCACAGTGCATGCTGTCTGAGTGAGTCCAGACTGGAGCCAGGCATCCAGCCTCAGTGGACTAAGCCTGAAAAATTGGGGTGATAGAACCCCGCCAGGCCAGTCCCCATGGCCCGACAGGGACTCCCACACTACTGGGAGAAGCTGAACAGCCCTGAGGGGTTATGGATGCGGTCTGGACTGTGGCCATAACTCAGTGGGAATGAAACACCAAAGGTGAACTATCTAGATTGGTCCACTGTCTAGACTGGTCCAGACAGGAACCTGACTATAAGCCACAGTTGTCTGGGCCTAGACAATAGGGCAAATAAAGCCCATCCCAGCCAATCAGTCTCCCATGCTCTTAGGAGAATCTGGACAGCCCTGAGGGGTTGGGAACAGGGTCTGAACTGCGGCCACAACTCAGTGGGACTGAACCGCCAAAGGTGCACTATCTAGACTGGTCTGCTATGTAGGCTGGTCTGGGCAGGAACCTGACTGCAGGCAACAGTGGTCTGGGCCTGGACAATTGGGCAGATAAAGCCCAGCCTGGTCAGTCTTCATGGCCCTGCAAGGTCTCCCACACTCTTGGGAGAAGCTGGACAGCCCTGAGTGGTCTGGATGGGGGTCTGAAGTACAGCCACACCTCAGTGGGACACAACTCCCACAGTCCTACTGTCTGTAAACATCCGGTTGGGAACCTATCTACCCACCAAAGCAGCCCATACCCACACAATTGGGCAGATAAAAAACCTGGCCTGGCCAGTCCCCATGGCCTGGTGGGATCTCTCACATGCTTGGGAGAGGCTGGACTGCCCTGAGGGGTCAGCATAGAAACTTAAACAGTGGCCCCCAACACAGCTGATCTGAATCCCTTCAATAGCTTGAATGGGATCAGATAGAAGCCTACCACTGTTGACCCAGTTGGGAGCTTAAGGTATAGAGCAAAGTCTCCTGGAGCTGAAACCAGGTCACCTGCCGGTTCCAGGGAAGAACTCCCTGATCCCCACATGACCCAGAATCACTCACCAACTATCCACTCTCAACGGACACCAGAAGCTACAACCCAATATCAGAGATAGCAACATGACTAAAGGATGGCATAAGTACACAAACAACAAAAAATCAAAACAACTTGGCATCTCCAGATCCCAGGTATCCCAAAGAAAGCAAGCCTGAGAATGCAAACACAATCAAAATACAAAAACAAAACAAAACAAAACAAAAACAAACAAACAAACAAAAAAACCTCGAATCGATAAAGGAAAAGACAAATAAAATCCGTAAACAAATACAGAAAGATGCAACCAAACAGGTTGAAGACATACAAGAGGCCTATAGAGAGGGACTGGAAAAAATTGAGGAAAATACACACAAACCGATGAATTAAATAAATAAAACAGTTCAAAAGCTGAAGATGAAAATGGAAGCAATGATAAAGGCACAAACAGAAGAAAAACTGGAACTAGAACCTTAAAGAACAAAGCAAAAAACCAGAAGTGAGCTTCTCTAACAGAATCCAAGAAATGGAGGAACAAATCTTGGGATTAGAATTCACAATTGCAGAACTTGAAGCAACCAAGAAAGAAATTGCTGAATCTGAAAAATTCCTGACACAAAACATCCAAGAAATCAATGACACCATGAAAAGACAAAATCTGAGGATATAGGCATTGAGGAAAGAGAAGATGCCTGACTCTGAGGCCCAGAAAATATCTTCAACAATATCATAGAAGAAAATGTCACCAATTTTAAAAAAGGAGATGCATATGAACATACAAGAAGCCTACAGAACACCAAATAGAATGGAACAGAAAAGAAAAATTTCCTGCCACGTAATACTTAAAAACAAAAAATATACAGAACAAAGAAAAAAAATTAAAAGCAGGAAGAGAAAAAGGCCAAGTAACAAACAATGGCAAACCAATGAGAATAACACCAGAGTTCTCAGTAGAGACCATAAAAGCCAGAAAGGCCAGGACAGAGGTCCTGCAAGACCTAAGAGACCACAGATGCCAGGCCAAACTACTATACACAGCAAAACTACCAGTAACCATAGATAGAGAAAATAAGCTATTCCATGACAGAAACAAATTCAAACAGTACCTATCTACAAACCCAGCCTTACAGAAGTTATGAGAAGGAAACCTCCAAATTAAAGTGACAACCTACAACCAAAATTACACAGTAAACAGATAATTACACTGTCACAAAAAACATAACCACACAAACACTCTACTGAAACCATCATGAAAAGCATGGGACTTAACAGTCACTGGTCATTAATATCCCTCAACATCAGTGGTCTCAATTCTCCAATAAAAAGGCAATGACTAATGGAATGGATGCATAAACAAGACCCAACATTCTTCTGCATTCAAGAACCATGTCTCAACCACAAAGATAGACATTACCTCAGGGTAAAAGCCTGGAAAAGGGTATTTAAAGCAAAGGGACACAAGAAGCAAGCTGATGTAGCCATTTTAATATCTAATAAAATAGACTTTCAGCCAAAATTAATCAGAAGAAATGAAGATGGACACTTCATACTCATCAAAATTAAAGTCAAGAAAGATGACATCACAATTCTAAACATCTACACTTCCAATACAAGGGAAACAACATTTGTAAAAGAACTATTAACAAATCTTAAACCACACATTAATTCCACACACATTAAGAGTGGGAGACTTCAACACCCCACTTTCACCAAAGAATAGGTCAGTGAAACAGAACCTAAGCTTAGAAATAAGGACACTGACCAACATAATGAATCAAATGGATCTAACAGATATCTACAGAACTTTTCACCCAACACAAAGGATTCTACCTTCTTCTCAGCACTCCATGGAACCTTCTCCAAAATAGATCATATAGTATGTCACAAAGCAAGCATCCACAGATTGAAGGAGATTGAAATAATACCTTGTACCCTATCAGACCACCATAGTATAAAACTGGACTGCAACAACAACAGAAATATCAAAAAACCTACACACACATGGAAACTAAGGAACTCTCTACTTAATGACACCTGGGTCTGGGAAGAAATAATAAAGAAATCAAGGACTTCCTGAAATTCAACAAAAATGAAAGAACAACATACAAATCTGTGGGACACATTGAAAGTGGTGCTAAGAGGAAAATTCATAGCTCTAAGTGCCTTTATAAAGAAACTGGAAACATCTCATGTAAGCAACTTATTGACACATCTAGAAGCCCTGGGGGAAAAAAAGAAGCAGAAACACCCAAGAAGAGTAGATGTCTGGAAATAATCAAACTCAAGGCTGCAATCAATAAATTAGAAACAAAGAGAACAATTCACAGAATCAACAAAACCAGGAGTAGGTTCTTTGAGAAAATCAACAAGATAGACAAACCATTAGCCAAACTAACTAAAAAGCAAAGAGACTCTATCCAGATCAACAAAATCAGAAATGAAAAGGGACACATAACAACAGACACTGAAGAAATACAAATAATCATAAGATCCTACTTCAAAGGCATATATGGCACAAAATTTGAAAATCTAAGGGAAATGGATAATTTTCTTGATCGATTCCACTTGCCAAAATTGAATCAAGATCAGATAAACAAATTAAATAGTCCTATTTCTCCTATAGAAATAGAAGCAATCATTGATAGTCTCAAAAAAAAAAAAAAAAAAAAAAAAAAAAGCCCAGGGCCAGATGGTTTCAGTGCAGAATTCTTCCAGACCTTCAAAGAAGAGCTAACACCAATACTCTTCAAGCTATTCCAAAAGATAGAACTGGATGGAACAATACCAAATTCATTCTAAGAGGCCACAGTCATGTTGGTACTTAAAACCCCACAAAGACTCAACAAAAAGAGAGAGAGAGAGAGAGAGAGAGAGAGAGAGAGAGAGAGAGAGAGAGAGAGAGAGAGAGAGAGAGAAAGAATTTCAGACCAATTTCTCTTATGAACATTGACGCAAAAATACTCAATAAAATACTCGCAAACCGAATACAAGAACATATCAAATATATCATTCACCATGACCAGGTAGGCTTCATTCTAGGCATCCAAGGATGGTTTAATATAAGGAAATCCATCAATATAACCCACCATATAAACAAACCGAATAAAAAAACACATGATCATCTCCTTATGCAGAAAAAGCATTTTACAAAATCCAACAACCATTCATGTTTAAAGTTTTGCAGAGATAGGGGATACAAAGCACATACCTAAACATAAAAAAGGCTATACAAAGCAAACCAATAGCCCACATAAAATTAAATTGAGAGATACTCAAGGAAATTCCTCTAAAATCAGGGACCAAACATGCGGCCCACTTTCTCCATATCTCTTCAATATAGTTCTTGAAGTTCTAGCCAGAGCAATAAGTAAAGAAAAGGAGATCAAGGGGATCCAAATGGGAAAGGAGGAAGTCAAATTATCCCAATTTGCAGATGCTATGATAGTGTACACAAGTGGCCCCCAAAATTCCACCAGAGAACTCCTACAGCTGAAAAACACATTCAGCAAATTGGCTGGATACAAAATTAACTCAAAAAGTCAGTAGCCTTCCTATATACAAATGACAATCATGAGTGAGTCCAAGATGGCGGTGAGCAGTGTGGACTTTGTTTAAATGCCAAAGAAATCAAGGCAGAAAATTGGACTTATTTCTTAAGCAGGAACCCCAAGCTCCCCACATCACTACAGCGGAAGAAACCATAGTGCGCTGGGAACAAATAACAATCATGCAGAGGAAGAAATAAGGAAAACTACACCCTTCATGATAGCCACAAGCAATATAAAATATCTAGGAGTAACTCTAACCAAGAAAGTGAAGGATTTGTTTGAAAAAAAAATCAAATCTCTGAAGAAAGAGATTGAGGATGAAAACAGAAGATGGAAGGATCTCCCTTGATCGTGGATCAGGAGAATGAACATAGTAAAAATGGCCACCTTACCAAAAGCACTTTACAGATTCAATGTAATTCCTATCAAAATACCTACACAGTTTTAAAGACATTGAAAGATCAATTCTCAACTTCATATGGAGAAACAAAAAAACCAGAATAGCTAAAACAATCTTATATAATAAAAGATACTCAGGAGGAATCTCCATACCTGATCTCAAGCTGTACTATTGAGCAACAGTAATTAAAACAGCATGGTGTTGGCACAGCAATAGGCTGGTTGATCAATGGAATCAAATCGAAGACCCAGAAATGAATCCACACACATACGGTCACTTGATTTTTGACAAAAAAGCCAAATCTATCCAATGGAAAAATGACAGCATCTTCAACAAATGGTGCTAGTCTAATTGGATGTCTACATGTAGAAAAATGTAAACCCATATTTGTCACCATGCACAGAACTCAAGTCCAAGTAGATTAAAGACCTAAACATACCTTCCCAGTCCAGATGTTGAAAAGCAGTCAAGAACAATGCTGACTCTGCAAAGAACAATGGCACAATGGTGACCGAACATTTCAGCATCATATTTACACCACTGAATAATCTCACTATCATCAGTGCACAGGATACATAGAGCTTAATGAATCTGACTCTTATGAACTGAATGTTTTTGACCTCTAGAAATTCAATGTTGAAATTCAAATCCTTGGGGCGGTGAGATAGTTTAGTTAATACAGAGCTTGCTTCTGATCCTCAGAATCCATACGAAGGGCAAGCATTGTGGTGTACAATTGCAGTCCCAGAGCTGGGGAAGTGGAAGCAGATGAATTCCTAGGTTGTGCTAACAAGCAACCTAGCCTACTCAATGAGTGCCATGTCAATGGATGCTCAACTCTCCAAAAAATGAGGCAGACAGCTCAGCTCCTAAAGAACAACACTCAAAATTGACTTCTGTCTCTGTCTCTCTCTTTCTCTTTCTCATACACACATGCACACACAGCAGAGGAGAGAGAGAGAGAGAGAGAGAGAGAGAGAGAGAGAGAGAGGGGGGGAGGGAGGGAGGGAGGGAGGGAGAGACAGAGACAGAGAGAGAGAGAGAGCACTCGACATTCCCCAACATGTAGTATGAGAAAGTGGGGGCAGGGAGGTTCCTTTGGAATATCAGTCACAGAGGTGGGACACTCATGAATGGGATTAGTGTCCTTATAAAAATAAGTCTCCAGGGTCTCTTTTGCTCTTTATACTTTGTGAGAGCAGTAAGAAATGGCTATCTATGAACAAGATTGTACAGCTTCACCATGTATAAAATATAGCAGCATCTTCATCTTATACTTATAACTTCTAGAATTGTGAGAAATAAAATGTCTTGTTCGAGCCCTCCAGGTAATGCATTCTGTTACAGTATCCTGAACTAAATTCTACGTGATAAACATAAATACAAGAATTTCAGTGTGTGCTCCTTAAGCACATGCCTTTGTGTTGGTAAACATGCCAGGTCTTACAGTCAGAGGCAAGAAAATGAGGTTCCTAATATACTTACTCAGGCAGAAACTGCCCCTTTGCCTTATTCTGAGTCTGATTCTTAGAACCTTTATTTGGCAGCACAAACTGCGTTTTGAAGACTGCTAAATGTAAACCTTGCATTTTCCCACAAGGAAGAAAAAGTCTCTCTTCAGCCTGTGTATTTGTCTCCTCTATGCAAGGTTAATTGCTGTTAGATTGCTAATTCAGTTTCTCTGCTCAGCAGACAGCTGGAGGTGGACACCCACAGTTAGCTTGAAAGCAACAGCAAGATCTCCTCCATCCACTGGCTCTAGGAACTGTGTAGTGCTCGGTGAATTCAGCTGCATACCTTCAGGCTCACCCACTAGATGCAGATTATAAACTGTATATGATGCTATGTATATTCAGCAACATACTTTCAGGCTCATCCATCAGATGCAGATTCTCTCAAGAGTCTGAGTGAGGCTGGGTTCTTTTCAGATACTACATCCTTATGAACATTACCAACCATACTGTGATCTCTGACTGCAGTCTGCTTTATGGCACCATCCAACTGGGAGAAGGGAACGGCCAGAAGAACCCTGAGAGGTGGTTCATTTCTGAATGACTCCAACTTGGGGACTTCTGTGGTTAAATATGTCCCCAAAATCATGTGTCAGAAATTTAAATCTCCAAATTCCTATAGTGACAGTACTGGGGAGTGGTACCTTTGGGAAATGATTAGGACTAGATGCAGTCATGAAATTGGGGCCTCCAGAATGGTATTAATGGCTTTTTGAGAGAGAGAGAGAGAGAGAGAGAGAGAGAGAGAGAGAGAGAGAGAGAGAGAGAGAGCGCCAAGTTAGTATGATTGTTCCATCTTGAAATGTAATACTTTCTTCCCCATTATGACACAGCAAGAAGACTCTTCCCAGATGCAAGCATGATGGTCTTGGAATTCTCATCCTCCAGGGCAATTAGCTAGTACTTTATAAAGCACCTTGTCTTAGGTCTTCTGTTATAGCAATAAAAAATGGAGTAGGGAAGGTCTATTTCCCTGAAAGTCTTTAGGAATCTTTCTCCTTCATGATGTTCTCAATGACAACTTTCAATCTAAAATTTTGGAATCCTGACTGTGGAAGGGAGGTTTTTTTGTTTGTTTGTTTGTTTTTTGGAGGGGGGTGTGGTTTTTTGGAGGGGTTCTTTGTTTGTTTTTTGAAGGGGTCATGAAAGATGGTACTATACACTTAGTTTTTAGTATCCATTTAGTGGTTCCAGAAAGTGGTTCCAGTTGTTCCTGGGAAGAGGACACCAATTAAGAAAATGCCTCCATCAGAACATACTCTTGAAGAATGACTGATGGTGAAGGGTCTAGCCAAATGAGGGAAGTGCTACCCTGGAGAAGTGATGCTGGGTACTTACAGGAAAGCAGGATGAACAAGCCATGGAAATCCACTAGGTAAGCAGTGTTAATCCATGGTCTTTGCTTCAATATTCTGCCTAGCCTCCCTGCCTTGACTTCCCATCATGGTTGCTTGTCACTGTAAATTGAAGTAAACACTTTCTTCCTTAATTTGATTTGGGGCATCACTTCATCACAGCAATAGAAAGCAAACTAAGACCTGGTACCATATTAAAGAGACAAGAGGGAAAAAGAACAAAGACTTACTTGCAGATTTGTTCATAGGTAGCTGCAAAGAAAATTGAACCCAATGAAGTGTTAACACAGATAGTCTGATCCATGGCCTCTAACCTTGTCCAGTCCATAAAATGAATTACCTAAGATGGCAGAGTTAAGTGATCTGGCCATAAAAGTGCTTCCAACACTGAAGCATAGTCAACCACACTGGGAGCATTTCTGTATTTAGGTTTAAATGTTCCTCAAAGTTGCATCAGCTTTTAATGAAACTCAGTAGTTTGCACACACAGCAAGTTTTCCTCCAGCTCTTGGTTCTGCAAACTAGGTGTGGTGGCAGATAATTGCAGTTGAGTCCCTTCTATCTGAAAAAAATATATAATAAAATCTTGAAAGGTGGATCAGAGGCTGGAGAAATGACTCAATGGTAAAGAGCACATACTGCTGTGCAGGGGAACTGAGTTCAGTTCCCCTGCACGTACTGCTGTGCAGAAGAACTGAGTTCAGTTCCCAGCACCCATCAGTCAGTTAGTAGCTACCTATAATTCCATCTCCTAAAGATCCAGTACCTCTGCTCTCAGTTGGTACCTGCACTCATGCATGTATTTCCACATACAGACACATATGTATAGACATATCTAAATATTTAAGGGGTGGATCATTTTATCTCTAATTGCAAACTTTTTTTTCTCTCTGAATCAACTCCAGAATTTCTGACATCTTAACTGGCTACTGACTATTCCTTGGGCCTGGAGCCCTTGTCACCTATTCCCACAGGAAACTTCAGGAACCTAGTACAAGTCAGATACATTGGAGATGCTGAGCCAACATCTTAAAAGGAATGAGGTAGAGTAGACTCTAAGAGAAGAAAACTGTACACTGGGACTGGCGTTCCCACACAGAAAGAGACAGACCATTTCCTCTCAAATTAGAGCTGTGACACAGTGAGTCACTGGGTGCAGATATTGGCTTAATGAGGGGCCACTTTCAACATTTATGCTGTAGACTGGATTGTTTCCCCCTAAATATTATGTGTTCAAGCCTTGGCACCCAGCACAATTGTCTTTGAACCTACAGTTAAATGAGTTGATAAAAGTAAGGTCTTGATACAATAGGATTGTGCCTTCTCAAGAAGGTTCAGACAGACCCTACTGCAACTATCTTGCTTATAAGGACAGGCAGCTGTAGGCAAGCCATATTAGAAACTGAACTGCCTGGCATTCATCCACTAGAACCATGAGAAAACAAATTTCTGTGACTTACGCTATCCAGTCTATGGTATTTTATGATGGCAGCTCAAGTTAATTAATACTTATTTAGAATATGTGAAGTTTTATATTTAGAGTCCTGCTAGCCAATCTTCCTGGTACCTAATCAATTGTTCTATTTTCTAGTATACCTCTAGAGTATAAAATATAAAGTATAGAGTTATCAGCCTGACTATAATTACTGTGGCCAGTGCTGTGTTTTATTTTTCAGTCCCAGCAGAAGCATATTGTGTCTTAGATACCCATGCCTGATGACATGTTAGTCTTGGCTAAAGAGCTATGGGCTGTCAGTTTACTCTGTGTTACAATCAACCTCCTGACAGTTCATCATCTCAGTGACCTAGAAGCCACTGTCCACTATTTTTTGCATTCATTATTTCATGAAGGTTATAGCCTCTCTTCAGATATAAAGTGCCTACAATACAGAGGTAGCAGGAGATAGCCAATAAGCAGGGGTTTTAATATATATTCCAATGTATGGTAGCAGGAAGGATGGTGCTCCTCTCAGATGTCATATTTTGTGGAGAACCTGAAGTTGAGATTCGAAATTAAGGCCTGAGACCCAGGGGTCCTTCTGTCATCACCAATCCATGAGGACATTTCAGTGATATCATGGTATTCTCTATTCCACCAGGCTGCTACTTCAGAAAGCAAACCACATTGTTTACATTGGATACTGTTATTTTTAACCAAAGAAGCTAGTGCAATGAGAGATGAAGGGTCAACATGACACCATAGAGAGCAGTGCATTGGGAGACAAAGGCCAATATGATATCACAGACTAGTAGAGAGACATAGGCAAATGCATTCTCCAGAAGCTAGTACAATGGGAGACACAGGCAAATGTGATGTCACATAGTCCAGTACAATAGGAGACACAACTCAGTGTAATGTCACAGATGCCAGTGCAGTGGGAGTTAGAGGCCAATGTAAAGTCACAAAACCAAGTGCATTGGGAGATAGATTGTCACTATGGACAGTAGAATGCCAGCCCAAGCAACAAGAAGAAGGGCATAGCAGCCAGTGTAGCTTTCTAGAGAGGCTACATTGTGTGTAAGTTGAGGGATTAGGACCAAAATTCACCTTCTCCACATACTCTTCAAGCACATCAACTTGTGAAGTGCACAGGGATGGCTCTTTTGAGAGAAATCTAAACAATGGAATGTGAGACCAGCCTTATTAACAGAGAAAGTCACCAGTGTTTTTCTTTATTTCTTGCCATTCAGCAGACAGCTGGGTCTCTTATCTTACAGCCCATCTCTTGTCCACTGAGTCCTCTTCCTCAGAAGTAGAAATCTTTCTATAATTTGAAGTGAGTTTAAGTAACTAGCTCTTAGAAGAATCTACAACCAAAAAAATGCCTCCAGATATATTCTGTGGACTTATGGCACCAAACTAATTCAGAAACAAAACAGTCCTTGCTAAAGGGAACAGTTGTGTCCTCAGAAAATAAAGCTATAAAGTGCTGGATCTTCTGTTTGAAAATAAACAGTCTCCCTACAGAAATAACAAAAGCAGGAGGCTCTGGATGAGAAAATAAGATTGTGTGTTTGGTGGTTTGAATGACAAATGTCCCCCATAGGCTTGGGTATTTAAGCACTTGGTCTCCAGTTTGTGGCACTTTGGGGCGGTGTTTAGGAGGTGGGGCTTTACTGGAGAATGTCATTGAAATTGACTTTGAGAGGTTAAAGTGTTTACATCATTTCCAGTTTTCTCTCTATGCTTCATGCTTGCAGTTAATGATGTGAGCTTGGTCCTGCTACAATGCCTACCAATTACTACCATGCCTCAGCCCTGCCATAGTGGTTTCTTTTCTCTCTGAAATTTTAAAACAAAATGAACTTTTCCATTAGTTATTTTTGGTCAAGTGTTGTGTTTCAACAACAGAAAAATAACTAACATATCATGAAATGTTAGTTAGTGGTATATATGAGCTGTGCATTAGGCTTTCACCACACCTCAATGGCACGCCCCTACTCATGTTCTTTAATTCTAATTGTCTTCCATTCCTGTGTGAGCCTAGAACACTCCTTTCCATAGTTTAAACACAGTTAATTCATACACAATTATTTATGTCAAAATATTTGTTCAATTTTTATTTTTTTTTTCTTTATTTACATCTCGATTGTTAGCCCTTCTCCTGTTTCCTCCCATTCTTCCCTCCCTCCCACTTCTCCCTTCTCCCCTCTCCTATGTCTGTGATTGAGGGAGACCTCCTCCCCCTATATATGCTCTTAGAATATCGAGTCTCTTCTCGGTAATTTGCTATCCTTCCTCTGAGTGCCACCAGGCCTCCCCATCCAGGGGACGTGGTCAGAAAAGGGGCACCAGAGTTCGTGTGAGAGTCAGATCTCACTCTCCACTCAACAGTGGAGAATATCATGATCATCGGCTAGGTCTTGGTAGGGGTTCAAAGTTTAATGCCTATATTCTCCTTGGCTGGTGCCTTAGTTTGAGGAGGACCCCAGGACCCAGATCTGCCTGTCATAAAGTTCTTCTTGTAGGGTTCCAGGACCCTGTGGGTCCTCTGTAGGTCTTCTTGTGGTGACTTGATCCCTCCAGCTCCCTCAATATTTCCTCCCACTCTTCCACAAAACTCCTGGAACTCAGCCAATTGTTTAGCTATGGGTCTCTGCATCTGTTTCCATCAGCTGCTGGATGAAGCTTCTCAGAAAGCAGTTATGCTAGGCTCCTGTCTGCAAGTATCATTAATAGTGTCAGAGGTTAGCTCTCTCTCAGTAGGTGGTTCTCAAATTGGGCCAGTCATTGGCTTCCTGTTTCCTCAATCGCTACTCCATCTTTATCACTATACTTCTTGTAGACAAGACAAATTTTGGATCAAAGGTTTTATGGGTGGGTTGGTGTCACCCTCCCTTCACTGGAAGTCCCACCTGGCTACAGGTGGCAACTTCAGGCTCCTTAACCTCATGCTACTAGAACTCACATCTAGGGTCAACAAACTCCCAGAGGCCTCCCTGTCCCACGAATCCTCCCTCACTGATTTGTATTCTCTCCTCAGATTCTTCGCCCTCCCATTCTCTACTGCCCACACTCCCACACTCCTGAACTTTGCCCTCTTTACTCCCCTACCCTCTCTCTCACATAGCTCCCTCCATCCGTCTACTTCAGATGACTCTTTCATTTTCTCTTCTGCATGAGATTTTGACCATCCTCCCTCAGGCCTTCCTTGGCTTCTTTGAGTCTGTGGGTTGTAGCTTGGTTATTCTGTACATTATGGCTAATGTCCACTTATAAGTGAATGCATATCATGCCTGTATTTCAGGGTCTGGTTGCTTCACTCAGAATGATTTTTTTCTAGTTCTATTCATTTGCCTGCAAAATGCACAATGTCTTTGTTTTTAATTGCTAAGTAGCATTCCAGTGTGTAAATGTACCACATTTTCTCTACCCATCCTTCAGTTGAGGGACATCTAGGTTGTTTCCAGTTTCTGGCTACTAGGAATAAAGCTACTATGAACATAGTTGATTAGGTGTCCTTGTGGTATGGTGGAACACCTTTTGGGTATATGCTCAGGAGAGCTATAGCTGTGTCTTGAGGTAGAACTATTCCAAATTTTCTGAGACAGTGTCAGGTTGATTTCCAAAGGGGTTGGACAAGTTTGCACTCCCACCAGCAATGGAGGAGTCTTCCCCCTTCCCCACATCCTCACCAGCTTGTGCTGTCACTTGATTTTTTTTTATTCTAGCCATTCTTATGGGTGAAAGATGGAATCTCAGAGTCATTTTGATTTGCATTTCCCTAATGCATAAGGATGCTGAACATTTCTTTAAGGACTTCTTGGTCATTAAAGATTCCTGTCTTGAGAATTCTCTATTTATCTCTATACCACATTTTTCACTGGGTTATTTGGTTTGTTGGTGTTTAATTTCTTGATTTCTTTATATATTTTGACTATTAGCTGACTATTGGGTGTAGGGTTGGTGAACATTTTCCCCAATATGTAGGCTGCCATTTTGTTCTACTGACAGTGTCCTTTGCTTGCATGAGTTTTTCAGTTTCATGAGGTCCCATTTATAAATTTTTCATCTTAGTGCTGGAGCTGTTGGGGTTCTGTTCAGGAAGTTGTCTCCTGTGCCAGTAAGTTCAAGGGAGTTCCCCACTTTCTTGTGTATTACATTAGTTGTACCTGGTTTTATTTGAGGTCTTTGATCCACTTGAACTTGAGTTTTGTTCACAGTAATAAATGTGAATCTATTTGTATTCTTCTACATGCAGAGATATAGATAGATCAGCACCTTTTGATGAAGATGTTATATTTTCTCCATTGTATGGTTTGGGCTTTTTTTTTTTTTTTTTTTAGCAAAAATTAAGTGTCCATGGATGTGTGGATTTGTTTCTGGGCCTTCAATTCTATTCAGTTTTGTTTTTATGCTAATACTATGAAGTTTTTTTTATTACTATTGCTCTGTAGTACAGCTTGAAATCATGGATGGCAAATACCTCCAGAAGTTCTTTTATTGGACAAAATTGTTTCAACTATCCTGGGCCTTTTATTTTTCCATATGAAGTTAAGGATTTCTCTTTCAACATCTGAAAAGAATTGTGTTGGAATTTTGATGGGAATTGCATTGAATCTGTAGATTGTCTTTGGTAAGATGTCCATTTTTCCCTATTTAGAATTAATTTTAGCACATACATTTACACTTGAATAAAATAAACTGCATACAGCAGGAAGAACCATCCAACAATCAGGAGTTATATAAATGTTCCGTTCATAGTGATTTGGCTATTTGTATTTGTCAAAGTTGAAAAAAGCATCTTCCCTACCTTGTCAGGTCTAAATTTCTGAATGAAAATCAGTATCTATCATATCTCATCTCTATTAGCTTAAAACATCTATTTTGATCTAAAAACATCTTAGAAACTGGGCCACAAAAGTTATTCCTGGCTTACTTAACCATTTCCCTATTTTGGGGGGGAAGAGTGCCTTCAAAGATATTATTAGCCCTAAAGCATCCTGAAGAAGCCTTAAGAGAATGACATCCCAGTCCCTCTAAGGGGTGTTGGGTAGGTTTCTGTTTGCTCTCTTGGGCTACAGATACTTATTTTCATCAGGGGATGATTATAAGTTATTATTTGTCTTTGACAGAAGAGAAAACTAGGTTGGACTCAGGGGCATCTCTCTTTTCCTTTATCTTTCTTTCATAGGTAAGGAGATAAGAGCTGAAAATAAAGAAATGGGGATATAGAAATATTCAGAGGGGGTAGAACAAAATGTAGATTATAAATTTTCTACTCCTCAACTCAAGGCCTTAATTGTTACTTAAAAGTTAGGTTATTTTTAATTCATTGGTATAGAGTTTTGTATATTGATGCAAAGCATGGTCATGTCAAAAAACTAGTCCAATTTTACCACAAGAATATATAATCCTACATTGAACAGATAGATATGATTCTATAGACAGTCAGGTGACTGTTCAGACACTAAACTGTCTCAGTCATTTTTTTCATTTTGGAAGCTGCTAATCTGCACTTCTAGTTCACTCAGGTATTTAAGTTTTATCTCTTCTCAAGTCTCTGATGGGGTTGAAGACCAAAGAGTTTAGTGTTGCAATTAAGCTTAGTTGGTTAGACATTAAGATGTCCATTTTTATTGTGTTAATCCTACCAATCCATGAGCATGGGAGATCTTTCCATTTTCTAGTATCTTCTTTAATTTCTTTCTTCAAAGACATGAACTTCTTATCATATAAGTCTTTAACTTGCTTGGTTAGAGTTTTACTAAGTTATTTTATATTATTTGTAGCTATTGTGAAGGGTATTGTTTCCCCAATATTTTTCTATTTATTGCTTGTATATGGGAAGCATACTGATTTTTCTTTGTTTGTTTTTTTAAGTTAATTTTGTGCCCTGCCACTTTGCTGAAGGTGTTTATCAGCTGTAGGAGTTCTCTGGTAGAATTTTGGGAGGTCACTTATAATTTAATATTATCTGTGAATAATAATACTGTGACTTCTTTCTTTCCAATTTTATCCCTTTGATCTCCTTTAGTTGTTTTATTGCTTTAGCTAGAACTTCACGTACTATATTGAATAGACATGAAGATAGTGGGTAGCCTTCTCTTGTCCCTGATTTACTGGAATTGCCTTATGTTTCTTTCCATTTAATTTGATGTTGGCTATTGTCTTGCTGTTTATTACCTTTATTGTGTTTAGGTATGCACCTTGGATCCCTGATCTCTCCAAGATGTTTAACATAAAATGCTGCTGGGTTTTGTCAAAGGTTTTTCAGCATCTAATAAGTTGATCATGTGTCTTTTTATCTTTGAGTTTGTTTATATGGTGGATTACATTGATGGGTTTTTATATGTTGAACCATCCCTGTATCCATGGGATGATGTTTTTGATGCATTCTTAGATTCAGTTTGAAAATATTTTATTGAGTATTTTTAAATCAATGTTCATGAGGGAGATTGGTCTGAAAACCTATTTCTTTGTTGAGTCTTTGTGTGGTTTGTGTACTAGGGTATCTGCAGCCTCATAAAATGGGTTTGGCAATGTTTCTTCTGTTTCCATTTTGTGGAGTAGTTTGAGATATATTGGTATTAGCTTTTCTTTGAAAGTCTGGTATGCTATGCTAAAACCATCTGGTCCAGGGCTTTTTTTGCTTGGTAGACTTTTAAGAACTGCTTCTGTGTCCTTAGGGTTATAGGTCTACTACAATTGCTTATCTGATATTGATTTAATATTGGTAAGTGGTGTATATCAAGAAAATCATTCATTTTGTTTAAGTTTTTCAATTTTGTTGAGTACAGGCTTTTAAAGTAAGACCTAATGATTCTTTGGAGTTCCACAGTATCTGTTGTTATGTCCCCCTTTTCATTTCTGATTTCACCAATTTGGGTACTGTCTCACTGCCTTTTAATTAGTTTGGCTAGGGTTTCGTCTATATTGTTGATTTTCTCAAAGAATCAGCTCTTGATTTTGTTGATTCTTTGTATTTTTCTTTTTGTTTCTGATTTATTGATTTCATCCCTGAATTTTGTTATTTGCTGCCATCTACTCTTCTTGGGTATGTTTGCCTCTCTTTGTTCTAGAGATTTCAGGTGTGCTTTTAAATTGCTAGTAGTAGATCTCTCCAATTTCTTTAGGAAGGCACTTAGTACTATGAACTTTCCTCTTGGCACTGCTTTCATTGTGTCCCATAAGTTAGGGTATGTTGTGCATTCATTTTCATAGAATTCTAGAAAGTCTTTAATTTCTTAGAGAGTTGTTCAGTTTCCATGAGTTTGTATGGGTTCTGTTGTTTCTGCTGTTGTTGAAGTTCAGTTTTAACCCATGGTTGTCTAACAAAATACGAGGTATTATTTCATTTTTTTGTATCTGTTGAGGCTTACTTTGTGACTGACTATGTGATCAGTTTTGGAGGAGGTTTTGTAAGGTGTTGAGAAGAATGTATATTCTCTTGTGTTTACAAGGAATGTTCTGTAGATATATGTTAGGTCCATTTGATCCATAAATCTGCTAGTTTCATTATTTCTTCCTTTAATTTTTGTCTCTATGATCTGTCCATTGCTGAGGAAGGAGTGTTGAAGTCTTTTACTATTAACATGTAGGGTTCTATTTTGATTTAGGATTTAGTAATGGTTCTTTTACAAATGTGAGTGCCCTTGTATTTAGGGCATAGATATTCAGAATTGAGATGTCCTCCCCTTGGACTTTTCCTTTAAAGAGTATGAAGTGTCCTTTCTCATCTCTTTTGGTTAAATATAGTGGAAAATCCATTTTATATGATATTATAATGGCTACTCCAGCTTTCTTGTTGGGTCCATTTTCTTGCAAAGTATTTTTTCAGCCCTCTACATTGAGGCAATGTCTATCTTTATTGCTGAGATTTGTTTTTTGTACGTAGCATAAGAGTATGTCCTGTTTACATATCCATTCTGTTATCCTCTATCATTTTATTAGCAGATTGAGTACATTAATGCAGAGATATATTAATGATTAATGATTATTAATTCTTGTTACTTTGATGTTGTTGGTGTGTGTGTGTGTGTGTGTGTGTGTGTGTGTGTGTGTGTGTGTGTGCGTGCGTGCTTCCCTTCTTTGTGTGTGTGTTTCCCTTCTTTTGTTTTTTTCTGGTATGGAATTATTTATCTCCTGTGTTTTCTTGGATGTGGTTAATCTCCTTGGGTTAGAGTTTTCCTTCTGGTATTTTCTGTAGGGCTGTACTTGTGCATAGATACTGTTTAAAATTGGTTTTCTCTTGGAATATCTTATTTTCTCCATCTACAGTGATTGGTGGTTTTGCTGAGTGTAGTAATCTAGGTTGGCATCTGTTATCTTTTAGGGGCTGCAAGACATCTGTTGAGGCCCTTCTAACTTTTAGAGTCTCTCTTGAGAAGTTGGACATAATTCTGATAGGTCTGCTTTTGTAAGTTACTTGGCTTTTTTTCCTTGCACTTTTAGTATTATTTCCTTTCTATGTAGGATTAATGTTTTTATTATTATTTGGCTTGAGGATTTTTCTTTTCTGGTCCAATCTAATTATGTTTTGTCAGCTTCTTATATGTTTATAGGCATCTCTTTCTTTAGATCGGAGAAATTTTCTTTGATGATTTTGTTGAAGATATTTTTGTCCTTGGAGCTGGGAGTCTTCTCCTTATTCTATTTCTATTATTCTTCAGTTAGGTATTTTCATAGTATCCAAGATTTCCTGGATGTTTTGTAAAAGGATTTTTTATATTGCACATTTTCTTTGACTATTGTATCAATTTCTTTTATTGTATCTTCTTTGCCTGATATTCTTTCTTTTACCTCTTGAATTCTGTTGGCAATGCTTGCATTTGTTGTTCCTGTTCTCTTCCCTATGTTTTCCATCTCCAGGATTGTTCAGTTTATGTTTCTTTTATTGCTTCTACTTCCATTTTAAGTCTTGAACAGTTTTATTCATTTCTTTCACCTGTCCAACTGGTTTTTTCCTGTATATCTATAAGAAATTTATTTGTTAGCTCTTTAGATGCCTCTACCTGTTTGATTGTATTTTCTTATATTTATTTAAGGAATTTATTCATTTCCTTTTTAAAGGCCTCTATAATCTTTATAAGGTTGGATTTAAGGCCATCCTCTTGCACTTCAGTTGTGTTATAACATCCAGAGCTTGCTGTAGTAGAATAGCTGGTTGTGCAATATTTCCCTGCTTCTTGTTGATTGTGTTATTTTTTTTTATTATTATTATTTTAGTACTATTCTTTTTACTGGAACTACACAAAACAGAAATTATTTCCCCAATTTATAGATGATAGAACAATTAGAAATGTTACTTGCCCACATTTTCTTTTTTATGTTTTATTATAATTTATTCATATTACATCCTGATTGTTATCACTGCCCCAACCCCCTTGCTTGCATCTTCTTGTTCCCACCCTCACAACTTCTTCTGCCCTTTTGCCCTCCACTAAACCTTTAAGAGGGAGCTCCTCCTCCCACACTATGTGACTACAGCCTATCATGTTTCATCCAGACAGCCTGCATCCCCTTCCTCTGTATGCCTGCAGAACTTACAAGCCAAGGAGAAGTGATCAAATCATGGGCACCAGAGTTCATGTCAGACGCATTCCCTGCTCCCCCTACAACTGTGGAGATGAACTGTCCATTGGCCATATCTGAATATAGGTCTAGGTTCTCTGCATTCATTGTTCTTGGTCGGTGCAACAGTTTCTGCAGACCCCCTTCCTGGGTCCGGATCCTCTGCATTTGATGGTCTCCCTGTGGGGCTCCTTAACCCTCTGGGTTCTTCCATGCCCCCACTTTTCCATACAACTCTCAGCACTTCACCAAGAAGCCAGATGTGAGTCACAGGATCTGTCCTGATCCCCTGCTAGGTGAAGTCTCTCAGCGGACATATATGTTGGGCTAATATCCACTTATAAGTGAGTATATACCATGTGTGTCTTTCTGGGTCTGGGTTACCTCATTCAGGATAATAATTTCTAGTTCCATCCACTTGCCTGCAAATTTCACGATTTCCTTGTTTTTAATAGCTGTGTAGTATTCCATTCTGTAAATGTACCACAGTTTCTTTAGCTAGTTTTTGGTTGTGGAACATCTAGGTTGTTTCCAGTTCTAACTATTAGGAATAAAGCTGCTATGAATATAATTGAGCAAATGTCTTTGTGTTTGGTGGAGCACTTTTAAGGTATATGCCCAGGAGTGGTACAGCTGGGTCTTGAGGCAGCACTATTCTCAATTTTCTGAGAAAACTCCAGATTGATTTCCAAAGTGGTTGTACAAGTTTGCACTCTCACCAGCAATGGAAGAGTAGTCCCCTTTCTCTAGATCCTCACCTGTATGTGCTATCACTTGAGTTTTTTTTTAATCTTAGCCATTCTGATAGGCAAAAGATGAAATCTTAGAGTCATTTTGATTTCCATTTCCCTGATAACTAAGGATGTTGAACATTTAATTAAGTGTTTCTTGGCCATTCAATATTCCTCTGTTGATAATTATCTGTTTAGTTCTGTACCCCAGTTTTAATTGTATAATTTGGTTTGATGATGTTAAATCTCTTGAGTTCTTTATATATTTTGGATACTAGTCCTCTGTCAGATGTAAGGTTAGTTAAGGTCTTTTCCCAGTCTGTAGGTTGTTATTTTGCTATGTTGACAGTATCTTTGCCTTACAGAAGCTTTTAAGTTTCATGAGATCCCATTTATTAACTGTGGATCTGAGAGCCTGAGCTACTGGTGTTCTGTTCAGGAGGTTATCTACTGTGCCAATGAGCTCAAGGCTATTCCCACTTCCTCTTCTAATAGACTTAGTATATCTGGTTTTAGGTTGAGGGTATTTTTTTAATCTATTTGAACTTGAATTTTGTGCATGACAATAAATATGGATCTATTTTCATTCTTCTATATGCAGACATCTGGTTAGATCTGCAACATTTGTTGAAGATGCTATAGTTCTTCCATTATATGGTTTTGGGTTCTTTACCTAATGTCTATATGTGTGTGGGTTTATTTGTGGATCTTGGCTTCAATTCCATTGATCAACTAGCCTATTTCTCTGCCAGTACAATGCCTTTTATTATTATTACTATTACTGTTGCTCTATAGTACAGCTTGAGATCTGGGATGGAGACTCCTCTGGAAGATGTTTTATTGTACAGGATTGTTTTAGTTATTCTGTTTTTGTTTGTTCTTGTTGTTGCTTTTCTATATAAACTTGAAAGTTGATCTTTCAAGTTCTGTAAAGAATTGTGTAGATATTTTTCACAGGAATTTCATTGAATATGTAGCTTGCTTTTGGTAAAATGCCCATTTTTACTTTTTTGATTCTCGTGATGCATAAGTGTGGGAGATCTTTCTATCTTCTGATATCTTTTTAATTTCTTTCTTCAGAGACTTGAAGTTGTTTTCATACAAGTCTGCCACTTGCTTCATTCGAGTTACACCAAGACACTTTATATGATTTGTAACTGTTGTGAAGTATGTAGTTTCCCTAATTTCTTTCTCAGCCTCTTTGTCATGTGTATACAGGAGGGATACTGATTTGTTCAAATTAACCTTGTATCTGGCCACTTTGCTGAAGATGCTTTTTAGTTGTAGGATTTCTGTGGTGAAATTTTGGGGGTCAATTATGTATACTATGATATCATCTGCTGATAATGATACTTTGACTTCTTCCTTTCCTTTGTGGATCCCCTTGATCTCCTTTTGTTGTTTTATTGCTCTAGCTAAAGCTAAAAGTACTATATTGAAGAAAAGTGGAGAGAATGAGCAGCCTTGTTTAATCCCTGGATTTAGTGAAAATTCTTTAAGTTTCTCTCCATTTAACTTGATGTTGGATATTGGCTTGCTGTATATAGCCTTTATTTTGTTTAGGTATGTGCCTTGTATCCCTGATCTCTCCAAGATTTTAAACATGAATGGGTGTTGGATTTTATCAAATATTTTTTCGGCATCTAAGAATATTATTGTGTGTTGTTTTTTATTTTTCTTTCATTTTTTTATATGGTGGATTACATTGATGGATTTCCATATATTGAACTGTCCTGCATGCCTAGTTAAAGCCTATTTGGTCATGGTGAATTATATTTTGTTGTGTTCTTGTACTCAGTTTGCAAGTATTTTATTGGGTATTTTTGCATCAGTGTTCATAAGAGAGACTGGCCTGAAATTCTCCTTCTTTGTTGGGTCTTTGTGTGGTTTCAGTATCAAGGTGACTGTGGCCTTTTGAATGACTTTGGTAATGTTCCTTCCATTTCTATTTTGTTGAGTAGTTTAAAGAGTATTGATATAGATCTTCTTTTTAAAGATCTGGTTGAATTCTGCACTGAAACCTTCTGACCCTGGTCTTTTTTGTTTGGTTTGTTTTTGTAGGGAAACTTTTGATGGCTGCTTCTATTTCCACAGAAGATACAGACTCTTTAATTTGCTTACTGATCTTGATTCATCTTTGATAAGTAGAATCTATCAAGAAAATTGTTGACTTTGTTCGGATTTTCAAATTTTGTGGTATATGGGCTTTTGAAGTAAGACCTAATGATTCTTTGAATTTCTTTGGTGTTTGTTGTATCTTTCTTTTCAATTCTGATTTTGTTGATTTGGATAGTGTCATTTTGTCTTTTAGTTAGTCTGGTTAAGTGTTTGTCTTTTTTATTTTCTCAAAGAACCAGCTCTTGGGTTATGTTGATTTTTTTGAATTGTTCTCTTTGTTTCTAATTGATTAATTTCAGCCCTGAGTTTGATTATTTCCAACCATCTAATCCTCCTTGATGTGTCTGCTTCTTTTTTTCATAGGGCTTCCAGTTGTTCCATTAAGTTGTTTATATGAGATGTTTCCAATCTCTTTATGTAGGCATTTAATGCTATGAACTTTCCTCTCAGTGCTGCTTTCATTGTGTCCCATAAGTTAGGGTATGCTGTAACTTTATTTTCATTGAATTTTAGGAAGTCTTTAATTTCTTTATATTTTTCCTGACCCAGTTGTCATTAAATAGAGAATTGTTGAGTTTCCATGTGTGTGTAGGTTTTCTGTTATTTCTGTTGTTGTTGAGGTCCAGCTTTAGTACATGGTGGTCTGAGAGGATACAAGGTATTATTTCAATCCTCTTTATTGAGGTTTGCTTTGTGACCTACTATATGGTTAATTTTGGAGAAAGTTCCATGCAGTGTTGAGAAGAAGGTATAATCTTTTGTGTTTGGGTGAAAAGTTCTGTAGATATCTCTTAGGTCCATTTAATTCATGACTTCTGTTAGTGCAAATATTTCCAAGCTTAGGTTCTGTTTCATTGACTTATCCTTTGGTGAATGGGGCTGTTGAAGTCTCCCATTACTAATGTGTAGTGATTGATGTGTGGTTTAAGCTTTATTAAATTTTTTTTTTTTTTACAAATATAAGTGCCCTTGGTTTGGGGGCATAGATATTCAGAATTGTGATGTCCGCTTGGTTGACTTTAACTTTGATGAGTATGAAGTGTCCTTCCTCATTTCTTTTGATTAATTTTGGTTGAAAGTCTATTTTATTAGATATTAAAATGGCTACTCCAGCTTGCTTCTTGTGTCCATTTGCTTGGAAGAGCTGCTTCCAGCCCTTTACTCTCAGATAATGTCTATTTTTGTGGCTGAGGTGTGTTTCTTGTATGTAGCCAAATGTTGGGTCCTGTTAATGCATCCATTCTGTTAGTCTGTATGTTTTATTGGAGAGTTGAGAGGGATTAGTGTCCAGTGAGTGTTCAGTCCTTTTCTTTTGATGTTGGTTCTGTAGTGTGTTTGGGTGCTTGTCTAATTTTTGTTTTGCTAAAGAGAAGTTATCTATTTCCTGTGCCTTCCTGGGTGTAGTTAGCCTCCTTCGATTGGAGTTTCCTGTCTAGTATCTTTTCTAGGGCCAGATTTGTGGATAGGTACTGTTTACATTTGTTTTTGTCATGGAATATCTTGTTTTCTCCGTGTATGGTTATTGAAATTTTTGCTGAGTATAGTAGTCTAGACTGGCATCTGTGTTCCTTATTGTTTGCAAGACATCTCCCCAGGCCCTTCAGGCCTTTATGATTTCTCCTGAAAAGTCAGGTGTGATTCTGATAGGTTTGCCATTGTATGTTACTGGTCTTTTCCCCTTGCCACTTTTAATATTTTTTCTTTGTTGTATATATTTAGTTTCTTGATTATTATGACATAAAAAGATTTTCTTTTCTGGTCTAGTCTATTTGTTGTACAGTAGGCATCTTGTATTCTTATAAGCATCTTTTGCTTTAAATTGGGCAAATTTTCTTCTATAATTTTATTGAAAATATTTCCTGGGCCATGGACCTGGACATCATCTCTTTCCTCAATTCAAATTATCCCTAGGTTTTGTCTTTTCATGGTGTCCTTGATTTTGTGGGTGTTATGTGTCAGAAATTTCTTAGATTTAACATTTTCTTCCATTGTATCTTCTACACATGAGATTCTTTCCTCCATCTTTTGTATTCTGCTGGAGATGATTACCTCTGCATTTCCTGTTTTCTTCTCTAAATTCTCCCTTTTCAGGCTTTCCCTATTTTGTGTTTTTAATCATTGTTTCCATTTTCATCTTCAGATCTTGACCATTTAATGATTTACTTCACCTGATTGTTTGCATTTTCCTGAATTTCATCTAGTGATTTATTTATTTGTGCTCTGTCATGGCCTCTCTAAGGGCCTCAGTCTGTTTGGCTGCAACTTCTTTTATTTCTTTTTGGATTTTATTCCTTTCCTCCATTATATTTTCTTGTGTTTCAGTTGTGTTAGAATGTCCAGGTCTGATTGCTTTGTGATAACTTGGTTCTGGAGATGCCATATTATTTTGGGTTTTGTTATTTATTTGTGTTTTTCCAATGGTCTTTAGCCATCTGGCCATCTCTCACATTGTGTGATAGTTTCTGATGTCCTTCACTGGCTATTGAAAGCAGTTCAGAGATGAGTGGCTATGGGTTGAGAACCCTCCCCTATGGGGATCAGAGACCCCTTCTGTGCATCAGACGGGTGATTTGAGGTCATATCTACCAGTGTTCCACATTGTGTTGTCTCTTTTTGGCAAGGAGACTCATACACTGGTGTTTTGTGACTCATAATTCAGTCTGAGACACAGAGCACAGGTCCTGAGTGCCAGAAGACATGTGGCTGGACTTCATAGACCACACTCATGCTTTTTGTGGACCCAGGAACTTTCTGTGGATTTGCTAGGTGACCTGAGGTCTTATCTACTTGTGTTCCAGTATCCTCAGGGCTAGAAGACACAGAAACTGGTGTTCTGTGGCCTACAGTTCAGTCTGACACATAGAGTGTGGGTGTTGTGCACAGGCAGACAAATTACTAGACTTTGGGGACTGTGCACATGCCTGCAGGAACCCAGGGGCTTTTCTGTGGATTAGCCATATGGACTGAGGGTGGACCTACCTGTGCTCCACACAGTGTGGACCCCTCTCACCTGGGAAATACCAGCACTGGTGTTTTGTATCTCTCAGTTTGTTCCTTTGGTTGCTTTGAAGTGACTGCTGTCCTGCTTATCAAACACAGTGTGTGATTGGTGCCTCAATCTTAGATCTCCCCTGATAGTGTTCTTATGCTCTCCTTTAGCCATCTGGATATCCTTAGTGTTGGCTTTGGTAGCTGTGCCTCAGGTGGGCCAGAATGTTCCTGGTGTCCTTAAGGCCTCTACTGGTTGTGCCCCAGGTGGTTCAGGCAGTTAGAAAATAGATAGAGAAGACTCTACACTGAATGATGCTGGAGTCCCCCTTAGGCCTCCTTGGGATAATGCACTATGGGATTGGGGCCTCCATGCAACTCACCTCTGCTGGCTATCCACCAGGTAGATCACTTCAAAATACTTTTAGACATTAATATTTTACTTTTTGGTCAAAAGACAGTTTTCTTAAAAGACTGATTTTGTGTTCAATTACATATCTATGTGGTGCTATGTGCATGTAAGTGAAGGTACATACAGATGTCTGTAGACAGTGTCATATCCTCTGGAGCTGGAGCTACAGCCAGTTGAGAGCCACAAGATGTGGGTGCTAGGAGCTGAATTCAGGTCCTTCTCAGAAGCAGTAATGTCTCTCAACTATTGAGCCATCTCTCCATTCCTGCAAAAAGACTGTCAGGTCATACAAGCAGCCACTGAATTCTTTGGATGCTTCTTTTTTCTGTCCTTGGGGACAATTTTTTTTTAAGGAGGAAAGGAAAAGCAGGGAAGAGGGAGAAGAGAAGGAGAGCTGGAGGCAGCAAAGCAAGTGGCTCCCAGGACTGTGAGGAGCACTATAGGAACTGAAATACTTACTGATTTAAGCTCTGCAAAATAACAAAACAGCTTTGGGAAGCTCCTGCCTCCTCAGTGAGGGGACTGAGCTAATGTGGCTGGCCAAAGATGAAGCCTAAAGGTAGCTCAAAAATCTGGGCTGCAAAGTATGGAGAACTTTTGTGGCTAGTGCATGTGGTGCCTTGCCATGGGAATCTTTTAAGTCTGTTCTTCTGTGGGCTCATTCTGCAACCATCAAGCAGGGGAAACCTGTCACAATCTTGGGGCCAGGATATTTTTTCAGAGTCCTTTGTGACTTCTCTCCATTCCAAATACAGCAAAGAAATAATTTCTCCATGCTGTGAGCAACTTTCTAACCAGCAAACCTCGATGCCTATAACAGATGTGTTCTCTCATGTTTCAAAAGGAAAACCAAAAGATGAGTAGGTCAGCAACTTGTCCTGGTAGAATTTCAGGTTATAAGAGATAGGATGGGTGTTGAATCTGTATATCTTAGGAAAAAATGGCAGGAAGCTGTGGGATGGAAATTCTTAGTGCCTGGATAAGTCTCATCTCTTGAAGGCAAAAGCAAGACATCAAGCCTACAGAAACAGATATGTATGGCATTGTGCTTATGGCCAGGAGGTGAGGTAGAAAATTAGGAAGGAGGAGATCCATAATTCTATGAAGCCCATTCCTGAACCTTCTCTGAGCTAAGACACAAACATACCTCATTTCGATCCATAATTCAAACAGCTCCCACCTGTGTAGACAGCAGGTGTGTATGAGATAGAGAAGCTCCCAGGGAAGGGTTGACCACAGGAAAAATCATGCACTGCCCTCACTGAGCTACATGGGCTTGGATGTGGGGCATGGTGGCCTTCAAACAAACATGTGAAGAGTGGATAAGGGAAGTTTATCACACTCAAACCCATACAGGTCTTAAGGCCGAGTCTATCCAAATTTAAGATGATTCAGAACATGCCTCTACACCACTGAAAATTATTATATTCCTTTTGGTTTGACAAAAAGTGTAACACTTACAGGCTACCCTCTGTAAACCATTCTTTGTTCTCCAAAATGAATGAGACAAAGGGAATTGGCATAGCAACTAAGATAGACATACACACTCCAGCTTCAACCCTAAGAGTTGTTGCTTGTGTTCTATTCTCCTTATGTAATGAGAGCCTTGAAATGGGCAAATTAAAATGCAGAAGACTGATTTTTCCCAAGGTTTTGAAGGTCAGTACATGTGTTTGATGGGTGTTAATTGCTTTCAGCACCCTGGTGAGTCAAGGAATGAATGGCAAAGAGAAGAAGCTAGATGTTATGGGTTCAGAAACAGCCACACACTGACCAATCAAACACCAGACTCAGATTGATGAAAATTTATTGAACACTGAACAAAAACTGACCAGTCCTGACCATAATTTGGGCCCAGGAGCCAGACTATGATGCTGGCGTGTTTCTAAGGCAGGCTTTTTATAAGAAAAACCATAACCAGTTAACATCCAGGTAACCAGGTGAAAAGCAAGGGGGAGGGCAACATTACATCATTTTGATTAGCTAAACACAAGAAGAATCCATTGTGTCCCAAGCACAGTGTATCCAGGTGGTTAGACAAAGCATTTTAAGCTGAATGGCTAGGATATAAGCTTGGGGACTTTCCAGTTTCCTACCATTCCAGAAGAAGGGAACATAATAGGACATTCTGGTTTTGTTTATGTAGAACATAAATCATTAATTCAAGCAGAACTTTCAACAAGTATTGAATTGTAAGTAAAAGGCTATTCAAGCTCCCAGGCAGGTAGAGCCTGAGAACTTGAACTTAGTTTTACCTTATGATCAAAATGGAGACTTAGAGCAAAAAATGCCTTCTGATATGCTAAAAGTGACAGCAGGTGTTAACAGAGGAGCCATGGTTATGCAGAAACTAAAGTAGGTCTAAATGGAGGGGGCTATAGAGTGGAATGAGGTTAAGAAGTGTACAACACTAGATGGATCCTCAATGGACAGAAAGATAGTAACATAGGCCCTCTCTAAATGATAAATAATGGAACAAGCTTGTAATCTTAGCACTTGGGAGGTGGAGGCTTGAAGATCAGGAGTTCAAAGTCAACCGTGATGGATATGAAGTTCACGACCAGTCTGACTGCATGACACCTCATCTTAAAATAAATGGAAAAAGAAAAAAAGGGTCTCATTAATTTATTTTGTATTGAATTTATGTTAAAATGAAAATATATTCAATTTTTCTTTACTTTAAATTGCGATTCTTAGGGAATTTATAATTACATCTGTGCACTGAAATGGAGAGAAATCTGAGGTCCTTTGTCAAACTTTATCTCAATCTGAGCCCTCAGGAAAGGCCCCTTGATGTTTCTAGCATGTCTGTTTTGGACCTCCAGATCCCACTGCCCCAGACTCTCTTAGGTTTAGAACACATTCCAGCCAAGCAGATGATTCTGAAATGAAAGGCAAGTCTCCCAGAGTGGCTCTTAAGAATAACAGTCTGACTGGGTGTGTTGGTGCACACCTTTAATCCCAGCACTTGGGAGACAGAGGCAGGTAGATTTCTGTAAATTTGAGACCAGCCTGGTCTACAGCCTGGTTGTCCAGGACAGCCAAAACTACACAGAGAAACCTTGTCTCAAAAAATGAGAAAAAAAAAAAAAGAATAACAGTCTGCAGTCTGGAAAGACTCCACAGCAGGGTCTCTAGAGACTGCTGAAGCACTTCTTTCCTTTCATGTGGGTGTTTTTAAGTAATCTTGTGGTAGAATCTGTGAGGCTGCTGGTACTATCAAACACAGAGTACATAGAACTTGTCCAAAGTGCACTTCCTCACTGCAGGAATTCCCAGAGTCTCTAGTTGTTAGCAAATGTCATGATTCCCTGAGAGTGAAACATTGTATGTGACCATGATGATTGACATTGACAGTATGTAGAATCACCAATGGGAATCTGGTCATGTCTGGGAGGAATTTTCTAGATTATGTTAATTGAGGTGGGAACACTCAATTTAAATATGAGTGGCACCATTCCATAGGCAAGGGAGCCAGACTAAATGAAAAAAGGAACATGAGTTGAGCACCAGCATTAATCAGCCTTTGTTTCCTGGCTTTGGGCACAGTGTGACCCACCTCTTGCCCATACTGCAATACCTTCCCTGTCATGGTAAGCTGTATCCCTTCGAACCATAAGCCAAAATAAGCCTAAAATTGGTTTTACTCATACATTTTGTCACAATAACAAGTAACTACTACAGTAACATTCTCAGTTGTTAAAGACAGATCCCTTCTCTCTCTCTCTCTCTGTGTGTGTGTGTTTGTGTGTGTGTGTGTGTGTGTGTGTGTGTGTCCACTGAAGGTCCATTTAGGAAGGTTTGTGTGGGTTTTTATTTCTGCATTCATAACAAGTACCTCTTCCAGCCTGCACCCTCAGGTGTCTCCCACTCTGAAAGAAATACTCAAAGGTCTAAGGAGAACCAAAACTAAGAAATAGCAGTTGTTTCTACTTTGGGGCATTGTGCTTACCAGGATTTGGTTGATGGCACTTGATATAACAATGACAGGAATTTGTTGATATTCAGTGGAGTGAGACCAATGTTCTAGACCTGGTTTTGATATTGTTTTTTCCAGAACACAGAATAATATAATTGCCCTCTGACTTGTACAATTATAGGAGACCTAGAAGTTATACATATATGCTTATGTGTATACATATATATATATATGTATATGTGTGTATATTTTTTTATTTTATATAATGTAAGTGCTGGGCATAATGGAGAGAACTTCATAGCAATACCCAATTCACTGAACTGTATAAACAGAAACTATATAACTAATTACTAACAGATGGTTTTAAGATTTTAAAGTGTTACATTACAAACCTTACTCAAGAGGCTGGAGAGATGGCTCAGTGGTTAAGATCACTGTCTGCTCTTCCAGAGGTCCTGAGTTCAATTCCCAGCAACCACATGGTGGCTCACAAGCATAAATAATGTGACCTGATGCCCTGTTCTGGCCTGTGGGTATACATGCAGGCAGAGCACTGTATACATAGTAATAAATAAATAACCCTTTTTTTAAAAGAATGGTACTCAATAACTGTTGGAATTATTTTATATCCAGGCTTCAGCCAGCCCAGGGTGTGGTGATGTGAGAAAGCTAATCTTCGGCCTGGTTGCTGTAAGCTGCCAACCAACAAGGGCTCAGTTTGGCTGGAAGAGAACTAATGAGTTCATTTACTTCTATTGATCTTGCCAGCATTGCTGCTAGCTTGTCACATCATCTTTCCTCCCTTTACCCTTAACGCCTTACAACTCTGGGATGCCTCCAAGATCTTCAGTTCAAATTGAAGTTCAGTTAACCACTCTGCCAAAGTCTTTAGCTTCAGTGTCCCATATCTGGAACACTCTTTAAAATAAAAGAATAACAAAAACAGATGTCACCTGTTAGAGGTTGGTTGTCATACAGGCATCTTCCCCTTGCTTCTTTGGTCCCTTTGGTTTTTGTAATGAATAAACAATCATTTATCAAAAATGATGGTCTCACTGTGACAGGCTCAGGGCTATCTGTGAGTCACAAGGTGTACGTACCTCTACTATGTCTGCATATGCAATACACTACTTACCTAAGGCTTATGTTCTCTTTAGCCAATAACAATCTGAAAACATTCCATTGAAAGTTCCAGAAATAAAAATAAATTAATTAATTAAAAAAGAAAGTTCCAGAAATAAGAGTCATAGGTTTTTAATTGCACACTATTTTGAATAGTGTGATAAAATCTCAACCTGCCCTATTCTGTCCCTTCTGGGCCATAAGTCATCCCATCATCAATATATTCCCACTGTGTTGTGTGTACATATGGAGGAAATTGCATTATCCATCACTATCAAGAGACAGTGTGGGTACATCAGACTATTCAGTTTCAGGCAGTCACTAAGGATATAAAAAGGATTCCCTGGGAGTAAAAAGTAAGGCAACTGTGAAAAAGCAGTCAGTAGATTGAGGTTTATTTGATTGATCTTTTCCCCCTCTCTCTTCATCATTGTCATGGCAACTAAATTAACTATTACCTGTCTTGTAGAGGACATCTGCCTATAGCTTCAGATTACCATACCTGCCCTTTGACATGCCAAGATTACAGTGTGTTTGGCCTGCATGCCCAGCCTTTTCCAGGCACTATGCATAGCCTCTGTGTCAATCCCCAGAGCTGAACCATGTCAAGATTTGGTGTTTGTAGGTTTGAACAAGGCCAGTCTGCTGAAAGGCTGCCGATACTTGGTTTCAGATGACAATCTAACATCACAGGTCAGAAAACAAAAGAACAATTCAGCTCTCAGGAAAACTTGCCAGATTTCCATAAAGCAGTTTCCTTCTTGAAATCATTTTTTTTTTCCATCACAGAAAAGAACTCAAAGGAAAATGAATAATCGCTAGGCTATTCAGAGCTATTGGTCCCCCAGCAACAGGGTTGTTCCAGCATGAGTCCATTAATTTTCATTTCCAGAGTTTTCAAATGTAAAACAAATGTTTGATGTAATCTGCACCACTGCCTTGTGCTAATTAACTGCTGCCTACTGCCTAATGGTGGAAGCACTTCATCGATCAGTAATAAATTTGGTCCTTAGGAGATTCTCTTTATATTTGTTTGACTCATGGGAAAATGGCTATAAGTACTTTGTGAGAGTACTTGGCTGCTGTTCTCCCCCAGGTTATAATAATAGTAACCACTATTCCTGTTTTGCTTTCCTGTAATTCTCACTGGACATGAGGGGGCAAGGAAGCAGAGAATCTCCAATTACTGCTAAAATACATTTCAGTCCAGGAACACTTCCTCACCATCCTGAGCACAGTTTATGAAGTGTCCTGTGTGTTCTAGGAGTTAGTGCAATGATGAAGATGTGAGTTCTCCTGCACTCAAAGAATGTCTTATGTCATGCGCTTTCCCTCCTCTTTGAGATAAGGCAGTTGGGTGTCTGACAGGCCCCACAATGTAGATTCAACTGCTTAAATACAGCAAACAAGACACCTGGATAGATTTCCACTCACCATTTTCCTATTGCTTAACTGCTGGGGCTACTGGACTGCCATAGGTAAATCAGGCCTTTCCCAGGGTCCAAGGAGTAAGCCTGGGTGGAGGCAGGAACCCATGGTCTGTAGGTGTTCATCACTCTGATGTTTAGGCATAGCCAGCTCTGCTATAGCTGGATGGCTGAGTTTTCTGACAGACAGCCTTGAGCTGCTTTCCCTTGGTGTTCAGTTGCAGAGAACAAAATCTGATGGTTTAAGTTGAAAGGGTTTGTCATGGCTTGCTAAATGGCATAGGAAGTTACCAGGAAAGCTAAAAGAACATATTATAGGTCACCTAGCGGAACCTATTTCCTGCAAAGATGCTGTCTCAGAAACCTACCAACATCCCATTCTTTTTCTCTCTCAGATCAACCCCCTCTATTCTGATCTTGGGAGCAGACACTGCAAGGTGGACCTTTGTGATTACTTGACTGGTTCCAAATGAAATGTTCCCACATGCATCAGGAGGTAGATCTTCAGTGAGGTCAAGGACTCTAGTTTCAGGAGACTAGAAGAAATGAGTTCCTTACCTACTGGCCTTGGAAGACTAGAAGATTCCAGGCATGTATTAGTAGAGGGATGTTGGGTGGCAGTTGTGCACATTGTCAGTTTCTCAAGCAGCCTATGATTGTGCCTGTACTCATATTTTAAAAATATATCTGTATAGTAAGTTTAACCCTGTGGGTCACTGGAGACCTATTTCGAATGGTTGGAGAACAGATGGAAGCCATTACCTCTTAGCAAATTCCAGTTCAATAACTTTTTTTATTAAACACATTTCTTTGCACTATTCTTAAATTTTGTGAAGTGCCTTGAGCAAAATGACTTATAGTCTAACAGACAGACAGACCACCCTCATGCCTGCTCCAGCTATGTTGAAAAATGTGCAGAGACAAATATGCAAAAGACTGCAGATGACTTCCCTGACTCCTGAAGGCACAGTCTCTGCCAGAGAGGTTTGAACAGTTTTTTGTTTGTTTGTTGTGTTTTTAGTGATACGTTGTTGTTGTTTGTTTTTTAATTTTTATTATAATTTATTCACATTACATCCCAACTGTTATCCCTTCACTCTTATCCTCCACTTCCCACCCTCCATCCTTCTTCTGCCCCATTCCCCCTTAGACCCTCCAAGGGGGGACTCCTTCTCCACCATTTGGTCTGTCTATCAGGTCCCATCAGGGTAGCCTGCATCCCCTTCCTCCATGTGCCCCCAAGGCTGCCCCAGAAAGGGGCAGCGATCAAATTGCAGGCACCAGAGTTCATGTCAGAAGCAGTCCCCTCTCTCCTCCCTCCCCATACACATTGAGCATGAGTTGTCCATCAGCTGTATCAGAACAGAGGACCCAGATACCCTATTTTGTCTTTGGTTACTGCATCGATTGTGCAGGCTTATCAAAGCATTTTGCAATCACAAACATGGCCAGAGAGGGCACACTTTCCCTGGCAGAGTGTTCAAAAAAAAAAAAAAAAAGACTAGTTCAGCTGCCTTTTGTCCAGCCATATAAACAATGTATTAGACTCACTCACTCTATGAGTGTCCTGTTTCCCCTGGTGGCAGAAAAAAAACTGGGGCAGCTTGACAGCTAGAGTAAGGGCAGGCCCTGAGAAGTGGCACCAGCCCTCAGTGGCTGGGTTTCACAGACCACACATAAACTTGATTGTGGTTGCTGTGTGGACCTGGAGGCTTGAAAACTGAAGCTAGCACCCATCTCCCTTGGCAACTTGGTCTTAGGTGAACCCAACAGAATCAAACACTATCTCTTAGTTCATACCACTTCTGGCAGTACTAGATCTTGAGCCTCCTAAACAATCCATTGTGCATTCTTTTTTTTTTTTTTTTTAATAAATATTTTATGTGTACAGGTGTTTTCTCTGCATGCATGTTTAGGTACCACATACATATCTGGTGCTTGAAGAGACCAGAAGATGGCATCTGATCCTTAGAATTGGAATTAGAGATAGTTGTGAGATACCTGATGAGAGCTGGAAATCAAACCTAGGCCCTCTAGAAGAATAACCAGTGTTCTCAACCTTGTTGTGTGTTCTTGAGCATTGGTCTTTACATCACAAAGGCTTTCACAACAACTTGACAGATGAAGAGGTTCTGTGGCCTTGCAGGTAGTCTCAGTGGCTGGCACTCAATCTCTAATATCTGGTATCCGATACATGGGGTAGCTTCATATCACAAAGCACCTGCAACTGCTGATTGCTGAGAAAGCATTGTAGAGGCCTTACATGGCCACCTGTGACTTACAACTGTCCACCAGCACTACCCTTAAATTTGAATATGACAGTACAGCATCACATCCTTTGACTACCTAATGACCCTGCCTGAAGACCTCATTCTTCACAATCCCGTCCCCTATGGGAGAGGATGCTTGCATCTGGATATTTCTAGTTATGCCTGGTGCCCTATTCTTGAAGGGCCCTCTGGGTGCCCCAACTTCCAAGGGCTGTCTTGACAGATGGAGGACGACTGCGTTAAGAAGAAGGGGAGAATCAGAGATGACAATGGAGTGGAGAGCTGAGAAATGCTGTGGGGTGTTAGAGAAGAGACCTTGATAGCTCCTAGGACAGAAGAGCTCTAAAGAGCTGCTAAGTCTTCAGGCTGAGGGAGAGACTCGGATCCCATGGAGACTACACCACTTGTAAGGCTAAGAAACTTTACAGGGATTGTCCTATTTAAAGAATGCTTCCTGCTTCTTCTGCTGTCACTTTTCAATGCTGCTCAGCACTTGAAAGTTCCTAGTACCAGCATTAGAAGCTCCTTGTCTACCCACGATTTCTACCTAGGTAAATCATAGAATGCTTAGACAGATGGCCAGTGATGCTTCTACAAAGGGAGAGCATGAACATGATGGGGATTGTTTATAGTGGCAGTTTGGGAGGCCTTTAGGGATTCCCAGCAGTGGAAGGCACTTCTTGTCCTTTTTGGGGGGGGCAACAGGGGGTGCAGAATCCTTAGGTCTGATGATGTCATTTATATAGTTTTCAGAAGATGCTACTATCAATAAAGAAAATCTGAATCTGCAACATAAATTATTAGAATTAATAAATTTAATGTAAACAATTGCAAATACATCTTTCCAAAAATTTTCAAGTCAAGCTCTTAAAATAAGGACTCTAGATTACAGTAATGGCTTTTCCTGTAATATGTGGGGCTGAAGACACATTGGTTACTTATATCTCAAGAGTAAATGATCTCATTTTTTTTTTACATGCATTACCCTTTGAGATGATATATCACAGCTTTAGAAATGGGGTGCAATAGGCCAACCCGTTGTCTCAATGAAATCCAGATAGCTCAGCTATTATTGCATTTTATACAGAGAAGAAGAGCATTGCTTGATCCCAGCAAACTTCCAGGTCAAGATTTTTGAAAGAGACATTCTGATTCAAAAATCAGCATTTGGTTATTGCTTCAAGTTCAGGACATTTGTCAGCCTCTGCCAAAGGCTGTGTGTAGCAGCCCTCCAAGTTCAGTTTTCACTAGAAGTGAGATTTCCTGGGCTCCACCCAGACACTTCAGGTTTGGGCCCAGGATCTTGATTAATCTATTTCACAAGGGTTCTGGTATCTGCTAAAGCAGACCCAGGGCTAATGCTCTTCAGAGCATGGGTGTGGGAACAAGTGACTTACAGTGTCACTTCCTATGTCTGAGCTAAAACTTGAAGTAAACATAAAACACACACTGTCCACTTTCTGGTGTTCTTTTTTCAGTATTTTTTTTTTCCTCTTAAATCAGGCAACTTTTGGGATGTGGGCAGCTCATTAAAATTTGATAATAGAATACACTACTCAGAAAAAAAAAAACTTTCTGAGAATGGATAAATGTATTATATCTGTTAACACAAAAGATTTATTACTTGGTAATAAATATGGGTGCAGTGGAGGCACAAGCATTACTTTTCATTTTTATTAGTAGACAATAGAGGGGGAAAGCTGGGTTCAAAATAGTACAATGTTATTTCACCTAAATAGAAATTTAATTCAGGCTAAATCAAAGTATGCTTCTCCAGGAGTTGAAACAGTAGATGGAGTTTGGAACAGGCTATTTCTAAGTCAGAATAATGATCCTCTCTGCAAGGAAGAACTGTCTCAAAGGGAAAGAAGTTTACAGGTAATGGGTTCTGGGGGCTGATAATATTCTCACTATGTCCAACACTTTGACATTGCAACATGTCATTGCTTTTTTAAAAGTTTATGCTCTGAAACTGTGCAATGAAATTACTAAAAAGAACAGAACAAAGCACAGGAAAGAATCTTAATGTTCCAAGTAAGCATATGACTTTGTGTTGAGCCGTACATAGCCATCTTCAGCCTCATGTGGCTGCACATGGTACATACACAGCTGGACACGTCTTCAGTCCTTGTCCTGATTTGTGTGGCACATTTGTGAGCATTTGCCTTACAAACACATTGAACAGGGGTTGGAGAGAAGGCTTAATCAAGGTGCTGACTGTGTGTGTGTGATGACCAGAGTTCAAAGCTCCAGCAGTGACCTCACAGTCATGCTTGACTGTATGCACCTGTAACCCTAGCACTGTGGGCTTGCACACAGGAAGACCCCTGGAATTCAGTGGCCAGACAGCCTAGATGAGTTCCAGGTCCAATGACAGACTCTGCCTCAAAAAAAGAGAGAGGAGAGATTCTTTTTTATCTCTGGCCTCCACATGCTTTTGCATACATGGGAACACACATGAACATGCAATGTACCACACACATACACAGAGATAAGTTGAGAACTATTTTCAAGAGAATGTTAAGTTTTCACATCAGTCTAAGAAAGGAAACATAACCTGTACAGTCAGATATAGAGGGCAGCTGCCTGGCCATAGCCTCTTTCCTTGCCCACTGTAGCTTTTGAATTTGCTGTTAGTCTTTGCACTTATTTTGTGTCCTTTAGTTAGAGATGTTTGCACATATATAACTTTAGTGTATCCAACTCTGCTCTACATGCTTTTATATGTTATGGGGTTATGTATACAGGTGACCCTCAGCATCCATGAGGGAGTAGATCCAGTAACTCTGTGTGGTTACTCCAATTCACACCTATGTAAATACCTTATTTAAAATGGCATGGTTTTTGCACATAATGTATTTATATCCCCAATCATATACTTTAAAGCTTCTCTGGATTACTTTTAACCTACAAGGGAAATGATTTATAAATAGTTGCTATATTGTTTTATTTGGAGATTTATTTCAGTGTTTGAATTCTGAACTGCAATGTGAAAGGCACTGGATCCAGTCCCCAAAACAAACAAAAAATCACATTCCTCAACAACCATACACAATGAACCCCAGCATTACACACCATGCCTGATGGGTACTAAAAGTTAGAAATTGGGTTTAACCTCGGTTCTTGTGTTTCCTTATTCTTTCACATGGCCACTTGTTTCCTTGGCTATTCATATCCTTTTCTTCATTTGTACATTAAGTACAAATTTTTCTTTTAAAGCCTTTCCTCGTAAAATATAACAAAAATATTTTTTCAGTTCTTGTCCCATCTTTATAGTTTTCACTGCTTTTTAAAAATTGTTTTTATCAGGGCTGGAGAGATGGCTCAGAGGTAAAGAGCACTGACTTCTCTTCCAGAGGTCCTGAGTTCAATTCCCAGCACCCACATGGTGGCTCACAACCATCTATAATGTGACCTGATGCCCTCTTCTGCCATGTAGGTGTACATGCAGGCAAAGCACTATATATATATAATAATTACTTTTTAAAAATTGTTTTTTATCCCAAATTCATCAAAATACAGTGTGTTTGTTTTGTTTTGTAAGCATTTCTAGGTTTCTCTTTCCATGTTGTGCCTTTAAATCTGGATTAATTCTCAGTGATATGAGTAAGATTCGGTAATTGCATTGTTCTCTGACTATGCTACACCTCTCCAAGAACTTGCAGTGGTCCTCCCCAACAGATCCCACTTTCAATACTTCAAGGCCAAATATATGAAGGGCAGTAGGACACAGATCTTCAAAACTCCATTTTGGATATAAAACTCCATTTTGCAGTTTTAGACATTTCCTATCAAATTTCCATGATGGTAGTCAAGATCTAAATTTTGAGCCTGTATGGACAATAGTTTAAACAGTTTTGTTTCCATCTTTTTCTCCCCTTTTCTTGATGGTGGGAATTCTTAGTAATTTGATTTTTAGTTATTGTATGTCCAATCATAGTTTCTCTTCTCTCTCTTCTAATCTTGGAAAAATTTCTCAACATTATTGTTCAGTCTACTAAGTCTATGAGCAAGGTCACTTGTGATTTTCTCAGTCTTCCAGTCTGATAGTATTTTATTATTTGACTCCACTGTATTATGAGTGTAGTATTGTGCAGAACTTGGGGACCAAGTGGGAATACCTGAGGTATAGAGGCAAGCAAATGTCCCAGAGCAACACTACCAAAATTACAATTTGATTAAATTATGCCATTTAAAAATGCCTAGCAGACATGTGTTTAAAAGTAAAATGGAAAAGACTCAAATGGATTCATTAATATTAAGCCAAACATATTCAATTTATTATGCTTTCAATGTGAAATCAACATAAACTCTTATGAAATAGTTTCTATTCTTTCTATATTTAGCATGACTCCGTCAGAATTTGGTATGTATTTTACACCTAAGTATGTCTTCATTCCAGTATGTCCAGTGTCTATAAATGATCAGTGATGACAGTGTGGGCCAGCTCAAGTCTCAGGAAACTACATTAGCCCATGGCTCACTCCTAATCTTGCCAGGCTCAAGAATATCCCCAGCCTGTCTCATTTTCCAGAATGATAGGCAGGTGGTCCTAAGTTGTATACAAAAGCAAGTTGAGTAAGCCATGGAGAAGTCAGTAAGCAGTGTTCCTCCATGGTCTCTACTTCAGTTCCTGCCTCCTGCTCCTTCCATAACTTTCCTAGACAATGGACTACAACATCTATGCTAAAATAAAGCCTTTCCTTCCCAACTTGTTTTTAGTCAGTGTTTTATCAGAGCAATAAAAAATAAGGTAGGTTAGATTCTGTGATCCTCACCCTTGGGTTGTACTTTGGTCTTAGCCTTGCTCCATTGGCCTTGCCCCCTAACTACTGCCCAGCCAATGGGCTAAAAAACGTGCATTATGAAATGTTTTGCAGGGCAGAGGCCAAGACACCAATTATTGGAAATGGCCAATGATCAGGATCTCTAACATTGCCACATGTAAACTTTAGGTAGACTATGGGCCAACCCTTCTCTGACCACACTGGTTCAAGAACTGCTGTGGATTAGGCTGCACTGTTTAGATGTAGGGCAGTGGAATGAAGCCCATGGCACCCAGGAAGCTCCGCTCACTCAGGACCCAACATACTGAGGCAGATGCACTTGGTGAGTCAGCCTTGGGTTGCACTGCCTCCTACTTACAGTTCACAGTAGTCCTTTTGTGTCACTCTGCTTTGCTGTAGCTTAGGTTCCAGGCAAGGGACTCAGCCAGAGGACTTCCAGGGTCAGAGAGAAACAACTGAGAGCAGCCTTTGTGCAATCTGTTCACATGAAGGAATCCCTAGGGTTGTAACCAGTGTGCCTGTGGCTGAGGAAGGACAATGCTGACTAAGTACAAATGGATTCTGCCTTTCTACTGGACTAATGTTTGGTGGGTGTTGGAAACTGCAAAGAAAATATTTCAAATAGGTAGGAAGTTGCTGTAAATTCCCAGTGGGTGTTCAGGCAAAAATCCCAGAAGTGAAATCTAAGAGTGATTTGAAAGGTCTCCTGATGGTGTAATGGTTTAACCCAATGAAGCACTTGCATGCGTTTACTTTTCTGTCTATTGGTACCACATGTACAGACCTACTTGAGATTGTTTAAAATAAAAAATTAGGAGTGGATTAGGATAGGCAAGGGGCTTCTAGGGTCAAAGCTCAGACTGCCCTGGGGTAACATTTAACCCGTATTTCAGGTGTTGGTGTTTCTGACCTGTTATTAATTGATGAAGGCACTGTAGCTAACACTACCCTGTAGCACATGTTGACCCTGATTTTGAGGTGATACCAGCTTTTTTCTAAGAAACAACAAAAATTTAAAACAATGTCTGGATTGAGATGGAGTGATAAAAGGAGCAGAGCCAAGTCTTCTGTCTGAGGTACCAAAGCAATGTCTCTCGGAGAGTGCCATCTTGCAAGATATGACCCTAGGCCTTCATGCCCTTTGAGACAGAGAGTAGGCGGCTTTGAAACTCTATGGTGTTAAGACACTAGACAAACAATGGCATCTCCTAGAAGCTTTTCAAAAACGCAGATGAGAAACTGGGTATGGAGTTTTGATACCTGTGAGGACAGCACTTAGAGGCTAAGCAGGAGGATCACAAGGTCAGCCTGGGGCACATAGCAAGACCAAGTCTGTGGTCAAGAACTCATTGTACAAAAGACCTTGGATATGAGTCCCAGAACCAAAATGGTTGCCTAGCTCATTGGCACTGTATGCTTGGCATGTCCAAGGCCCTGAGTGCAACCCCAGGACTGATGCCAACTAAAACCCACAGATGGCTCCTGCCTCCGGATTAGAGTGCTGAAGCAAACCTAGTGGTGAACCAGAAGCCTAATAGTTGAAAGAACTGCTCTTAAAAGGGCAATGCCAGGAACCTCAGAAGAGGAACACAATCTGCAGATGGAGCCTTCATTTTCAGTCATTGGCTCCACTATTGAACTTTTGCTCAGTCTTCAGGTAGACACTGCTCTTCCCCCATCTCCCAACAAGGAGAAAGCTGAAAGGTGGCAATAAGCCATCTTCTGTTTATCATGAGTTTTCCATGATTCCTGTGCTGTTCCTTCCCTAGAAGAGAGTCAGTTCTCCCAAAACACAAACACACAGCCTTGTCATAATACTTTTTTTTTTATTACAATATTCAAAAAACTGGGTATGCAAGTTTAGGGGATCTCAAGACCCCTTCTTCAATCATAGGAATGTGCCATCTCAAGACTCTATAGTCAAACTATAAAGAAGTTCAAATGTAAAGAAAAAGGAAAATGCAATTTCTTCATAAACATTCTGTTACTACCAATCACATATTCTTTTGTAAACCCTGAAAAATTTCCCTGTAAAGCAAATAATATATATATAATATACACATTATATATATATATACATATATATATATATATAGTGTGTATGTATAAAGTATTGGTAGCTCCCCTACCCAAGAGATCAGCTGTTTGCCTTAATCAACTGTTATTAGTGTCAACAAACAGCTACAGATACATATTACTCTGAGAATTAAATACATAATTGTGAAATTCAAACAAGCTGAAGGGCAAGAGGGAAAAAGCACTACGTGGATGGCACACCTGGGGGTACATTACCAGAGTAGCTTTCTTTCTTTCTGTGTCACCAGCTCCACCTTTTGCGGAGGACTCTCACAAAGGCCCTCGTTTGTTGCAAATACAGCCTCAAAGGCACTGGGCAGTTCCGTCACCACTATCTCCCCAGGGTTTTCAGTATTGCTATCTGCACATTCGCGGACTCCTGCAGAGCCTGGAGCCTCGCATTTAAAAAAAAAAAAAAAAAAAAAAAAACTAAAAATTAAAAAAACAAAAACAGGCCCAGGATACAAACTGCTGGCCTGAACCAGCATAGCTGTTGGGAGGCACCAAACACCGTGGACACAGCTCTCGGAGTGTGTGCTAAGGTTACATGTTTACTATGTAAGCCTCACTGCCTTCTGAATAAGCCCTAGTCTTTTACTGTGTGTGTGTGTGTGTGTATGTGTGTGTGTGTGCGTGTGTGCGCGCGCGCGTGCGTCCGTGCCTGTGCGCGCACGATTTAAATAGACTGTTTTAAAAAGAAAAAAAAAAGTGAGCAGCTTTGCTCCCTTTGACCCTCACTACCAGAAGGTAGCCAGAAAGGTGGTAGCCATGGATATGGCTGTGAGGGCCTGGGTAGCTATGGTTGACCAACAGAGCTTGAAAAGAAGGACTGAGTGGGCCACGGTGGTGATCCAAGCCACATGGGTCGAAGTGGCCAGGCAGGCTCTAGGAGGCGGAGGTGGCAGCGAGGCCCACAGCGGGCAGGGCATGGGGAGGCCAATGGCTGCTTTCACTGCAGGGCTCGGACGAGGTAGAGCTTCTCCCCGTGCTCGCTGGTGAAGATGGGGGCCTTCTTGTAGTGTTCCACAAGCTCATCCATGCTGTGGAACCGCCGCTGCCCAATGCAGTAGACGCTGTCCACAAGCTGCACCTTGAAGTGCTTGTTTCTCCCCGATGCTTTGAGAGACACAGAGAAGTCACTGGGCTAGGGAGGAAGCAGAAGGAAGTTAACAGCAGGGTAGGCACCTGCAGAGAACAGGGTCTGCCTGAACAGGCAGTGCGTTCGTTCATCCAGGGTCTCAGACTGACTGACCTGCAGGCCAAGGCTCTCAGGTTTGCAGTCAAACACTAATGAAATTCTGCTTCACATGGATTCAGGGATAAATGCACTCTGCGTCTCTGACAAGTAGGAACTCATTATAGAGAGAACGGCAGCTGGGTTAACCTCGAGGCAGAAGAACCCTGAAATTTCCATTTCCCCAAATTATTTCTGACAAACTGGGAATTATTCAAAGTGGCTCTCAGCGGGCAGAAAACTGGAATTGTTTCTTCTGATGTCTACTAAATTTAAAGCTCTTTAGCAATAGATACTGTCAAGGCAGTGGACAATGTAGGTGTGTTTTAAAGAATCACACCAGAGATGGTGTGATATATACCAGAGATGGCTCCACAGTGGTTCAAGTATAAATTTCAGTAAGAAAAGTATAAATTTTGTGATGAGCTCAGTGACTTACTTATTTGAGAATATTTTGGGATATGCCAGTACTTTTAGTACAATCACTCATCCAGTCCAATGAAAGGATATTGAATGGTGGTATTAACTGAGTCAACGCTTACTAATTGCTGGTTTACCAGGCAACACATGCCCTGAACATATCCATAAGACACACAACACTTTAAATAGTACCCAGTAAGAAAGACGAGTATGAGGCTTGGTCCACGATTATGAAGGGACATAATTTTAGGTATGAACTTTATATGAAGGAGCTGTGTATTTGTGAAAGTTGTATGTAAAAGTGAATAGGAAATGTGAAACCTGTGTATGTTCACACATGTGTGAATGTGAGTGTACATGTGCACACATGGTTGTAGCTGAACACTTACTGTGGAGCTAGGAGAGGCCTCTACACATAGAGGACCTGAAGCTGACTTATGGGAGGCACGGGCTTGCTGGCACTGTGATGGGACTGTGTAGAGAAAGGAGGACCTGCCACTCTGTGGTACTAAAAAAGGCAGTGTGTAGGAAGTGCAGAGACTCACATCTTAGAGCCCTTTCGCTCCTACTCATGATGCTCCTGAATTGTGCTCTGTCCCCTGTCCCTTGGTTGGCCATTCTCTAAAAGCTGCTCTCAAAAGTTCCAATAGCTGGCCAGAGTCAGGATGGTGCTTAGGTTCACCCTGAAGCATTAAGTCCACATCCACTATAGGTCCTTCTAAGCCTGCTCCTGCTTTTTCTGATCCCTGGGGAGCCAGTAGCTGGCCCTCTCTCCCAGCAAGACCTCCATGTGACATTCACAAAGGCCAGTGGCTTGTTTGATGTAGTAGGCAAGTCCTAAAGACTTGGCTATTCCAGGATAGGAGCCTGGGGCAGTTCAAACTTAGCAGGCAGCACAGTCACTTCCCAGCCATAGTAGCTTAAAGAAAGGAATGAGAGTTTGCATTTATGTTATCTCCAGGGGACCCTGGGGTATAGGTTTTCAGTATCATGGCCATGCATGAGCCCCAGGGTAAGCAAAACACAGAACCTGACACTTTCTTCAAAGGATCATGGAACTCTGACATGGCAGGTGAGCAGGCCAACTGGCTCCATAAATACCATCTACAACAGACCTTTTTTCCCCCTCCAAGCCTCCAAATACTGCTGAAAACTGCTGTTTGTTTTCCTTTGGAATATTTAAATTGCCAGCATTACTGTTCCTGCCTTTTGATGTCAGCATTAAATAGGGTTACTTGAATGTAATGACATGAGAGCCCAACTATTGATCGGATAACCAAGACAGCTAGAGATGGATACAAATTAGAAGCATGCCAACCAGCCCCATTAACATCATCTACAATAAATATTTATTTCTAAGACCCTCAGAAATACTGCAAACTACAGTTTCTTTTGGGAATATTCATATTGCCAGCATCAGTGTTCCTGCCTTCTGATGTCAGTATTAAATAGGGTTACTTTAATGTAACCATGTGATATCACAACCATTGCCCTGATAACCAAGATAGCTACAGACGGATACAAGTTAGCCTCAGTATTCTGAGTGGCCCACTTGGAAAGGGAACAACAGGTACTACTCAACAGGTATACACTGGCACTGGTACAAAGACACA